>NC_047524.1:162078-187428 GCF_902827115.2 Pseudochaenichthys georgianus | reverse complement strand
TCTCTCAGAGGGGCGTGGGGAGGGGCTCCTTGTTTTCATCTAAAGTAACAGACAGAGAATCAGCACTTTGGAAACAGGGCTGAAACAGAGGGGATTATGGGTAATGCTGCAACGATCTGTTTGGTGTTTCAGCCAATCAGAGACAGGCTCTGGATATATCTGAGACCTGTGATATATGGATGAAGAACAGTATAATGGGGGACCTTTAAGTCACTACGAGTCAAATCATCCTCTTTATTCCTCTTTCTGCTCAGGCTCCTCCCCCCTCTGAGCCCATCTCAACCAATGGCGAGCAAGAGAGCCCGAACAGGAAGTTGAGTCGTCCGAGACGCAGACGCTCGATACGTCGCGGCACCGCTGAGATACAAACAACATGGCTGCCAGACGCTCAGTACCAGAGAGACACTGTGGAGAGCACTCAGGCCGGCCTGGACAAAGACTACAACTCCCTGTACAACCTGGTGAAGGTGAGAGGGCTGCTGGGAAATGTAGTTTGATTACACTGGAGTGTGTGTGAAGATTAAAAGCCTGAAGAAAGGAAGTTGTGATGATGCAGTGAACATCTAAAGCAGCTTCCATGAAAAGTAAGATGTACTAGCACTCAGACTTTCCACTGAAGTAAAGAAGCAATACTGACTCTTGGAAAAGTACGCACTAGTTAAAGTCTTGCACATGTACAAAAGTATTGGCATTAAAGTATACATAACGTACCAAGAGAAAAATACTCGTAATGGCTCATTTAAGTTCAGAGGAACACAAGCTAAAATACAATAAGACGGGTATAAAGAATAAAAGTTACACTCGGGGATTATAATGAGGTTATTAAATAATGTTGTAACAAAGATGGAAGGCACGCAGCCTGAAACAAACAAAAGGGCGCCGGTTTCCCTGAGCAACCGACAAAGAGAGGACTCTAAGAAGGGAGGCTAATTAAATACAAACACATGTACACTAACAACAAAACAACCCTCACTATCCAAGTGGTGCAGACTAACAAAAGTAAGTAAATCTTTATTTATATAGCAAGCTTCTCAACACAGATGTACAAAGTGCTTTACAGTACAGCACACAGGACACAGTAGAACTATAACATGTAGAATAAAAGGCATAAAACAGCATAGGTTAAAACACCAATGAAAGACTGCCACTAACTCACCTCCTCCGAAGACCCAAAGGCCTGTCGGAAGAGGTGGGTCTTTAACGGCCCCCTAAAAAACCCTATTGAGGCAGAGGCTTTTAGTTTCTGGGGGAGTTTGTTCCAAAGCCTTGGGGCCACCGCCTCCAAGGCACGGGCACCCTGGGTCTTTAGCCTGGTTCGAGGCACCCTTAGGAGGCCTTGCTCAGAGGACCTCAGGGCCCGGGTTGTGCTGTGAGGGAGCTCATTTACATAAAGCACATTCGACACAGAGTTACCAGGACCGGGGAGGCGGCGGCCGTAACTATAATACCCCCCTCTTTTGTCTGCAGTCGAAGACGAGGAGTCTGCAGGAGACGCTGCGTCTTCATCGTTTCTACAACAGCTGCCAGGAGTTCGAGTCGTGGATGGAGGACAAGGAGAACATCCTGAGCACCTTCAGCTCCGACGCAGACAACCTGGTCGTGGTTCAGGCTAAATTCGAGGTGAAGATGTCCTTATTTCAAAGTCTTTAAAATCATGATCATTGATTTAGGGAATACAACATGTTGGGGAAATCTCAAAGAGGGATCTCATCTAATATAGCAAAGGTAAATGTCTAATATCTCTGCGTGTTCCCCTCAGATACCTATAGCTTCTGCACAGAGATTAAAAACATGTTTCATTATAACTGGTCATCAAAAGCAGATGAGCCACGACACTACTTTTAGATTTTAAATAACACCTGGAATATAGCTTTCTGGATATTAGACTTAAACACTTAACGATTAATAGTTTTTAAAAGTTAAAGACTGGACTGGATTATTTTGAAAATACCACATCAACTTAAACCAGCAGTTCCTTTAGTGTAATATTAACATCTAAGATTTGAATTTCTCCAGAACTTCCTGACGGAGCTGGTGAGTGGGCGGGGCCAGTTGGATGACATCATCAACATGGCGGAGGAGCTGGTGAAGAGTCGACACAGCAAAGAGAGAGAGATCCAGAGCACGCAGAGGAGGGTCTCCAGCAGGTGAACACTGAGCGTCCTGAACGAGGCGGGGCTGCTAGCGGTCGGGTAGCATTGATGCGATGACTGGGCTAATACAGTAGAGAGATCTCCTTCTGAATCATATTAGTATTCCACCTTGAAAATACACATTTAAACATTTATTTATTATTAATGATTCTATCGGGGTTTTTTTTATATTTTCATTTATTTGTATTTTTCATGCATTTATTTGTGTATTTATTTACTGTAATTTCTACATTTTTCATTATTCGTATTTATTAATTTACATTATAGCATATATATATATATGTCTTTTATATTTTGTCTAAAGGCCCCAGGTCACGGCCATTTCTACTGATCATAATTCCATTGTTGAGGTCGACTAGAATACATTCACATTGTTCAATGTTCCAAACTCACATTGGTTTCTCAGACAGCGTCTCTGTAAAGTATGTGTTTTCACTCTCTGTCCTACACGGCTTGTTGGAGCTCCTGCCCCCCCCCCCCCCATGAGCCCAGTGGCCGTCTGCGAGACACAGCGAAACCCAGCCCGAACACACACACACACACACACACACACACAGCCTCGCCGCGTCCCGCCGTCTCAGGGAGGAGAAATCGGCGGAGCTGCAGCTGAGAAAAGATTGAGTGTGTGTGTAACGGCTTCACGGATTGGTCCATTTAGACCAATGGGTCCATTTGGGTATGGGCACGTCACAGAACCCAGGAAGTAAATAATGGAAAAAGAGAAATATCCAACGAGGCGTTCTGGGGCAGCACTAGGGTTGCCAGAAACTGACCATGATCAAAATCGATTATTCGGCAGCCCTGGCGAATAATAATCGATTATTCGACCGACAGCTGCCGCTTTGTTCATCTTTAGTCGCACGTGTGAGGGAGAGGGGGGGTGGGGGGGGGGGGGTCGGTGTGTAGCTGCTGCAGCAGCAGTCTGCTCTGCGCAGGCTTCCTCCAAGTTTACAGTAAAACAAACTGGTGGTGTGACCAATGACTATTTACAATTATTAATACTATTACTATTATTAGCATATATATATTATATATATTTTTGGTTGAAACTAAGCCAGAAAAAAAAAAAAAAACATAAATAAAATTAAAGAAATATATAAATAAAATCGATTTTTAAAAATAATATTCGATTATGGAGACTGTAGCGAATATTCGAATAATCGAATAATCGCTGGCATCCCTAGGCAGCACAGACAGGTCTTCTCTGTGTTGGAGTGTTACTCGCTACACGGTGCACTTTGAGGGTTTGAGACTCTGCAGACCGTTTACATGCAGAACAACCTTCATAACACCAAGGACCTTTAAACCATGTTGATTTAGCTGTAGGAAAACATTTTAAAACAGAAGGCAAAACAGTTGCCGATACTGACGTAAAAACTACGTTAAAAACAGTTAGTGATGGTAGCGACTACAAATTATTTTTTATCATTTAATCTCCGTCCCTCCGCCCACTGCTCCTGGTACAGAGTCACTGTGTGCTCTGCATGTGTGACGATTAAAGAGGGTTTCATCCTCCCAACTCTTCTTCTTGTGTCTGCAGGTGGGATCGGATCCAGCAGCTGAAGGACGAGAAAGGTCACGAGCTGCTGAGCACGGCGGACGTGAAGTCGTTCCTGCAGAGCTGCGAGGAGGCGAAAGCTCAGCTTCAGGGCCAGCTGTCCGGCCTCGGCACCGTGGACCTGGGCTGCAGCTCCTTCACTCTGCTGGGCGAGGAGAAGACCCAGAGTCAGACCCTCAGAGACATCCAGACCCTCGAGGCCAAGATCGCCTATCTGAAGAGCGTCGCCAAGATGTACGGTCAGAGGGGCCGGAGGCACTCGGATTATTGGAGAAGTCAAGAAGTTTAGATTTCAGGACTTCAAGGCTTTTATTGTCATTTGTGCATAGCAGTGTAGGTATGACTACTCAGGTGCATAGGGCCCCCGCGGCCACTAGGGGGCCCCCAAGCTGAAAGTTCAGGTTCAGCCTCCATATATTTGGGGAGAATTAAAGTTAGCCGTATTTATTTGTAAACAGCCGAGCCCCCTCCTGTGTTCGGCTTACAAATCAAATGTAGGATATAATGACAACTAAACTGCAACGATAGCAAATCTGTGGCTTGTGTTTTTGGGGATCAATAAAGTCCAAATCATCGTTAGGCTGTCAGCCAATCAGTGACTTCTGAAACGTGACGGTTCGGGACGAATACGGACACCGTTACACCCCTAATATATTATATATTTATAAATGTATATTTTTATATTCTTAAAGTTACAACCAGCCCGTTGAGTGCAACCATAATGCTAATGTCTTCTCGCCCATGATGTGTATTCTCTGTACGACAGGAAGCAGGACTGCAGTCCAGAGGAGAGCGCAGCCATCGCAGAGGAGGTCCGGGGTCTGGAGGTTCTGCTCAACCAGGTTCGATGGTTTCCTTCATCACAGACTGTCTGCCTGAGGCGACACATGTATGAACTGAAAACCTACGATTAGAGTTCACATTTCTCTATGAAGCACGTTTCACATAAAGCAAGTCAAAGTGCTTGCAACGTGTCCATGCTTTTATCTTCAGTAGACTCGACTACTGCAAAGGTGTCTTCACAGGTCTCACTAAAACATCTATTAGGAAGCTGCAGCTGATTCAGAACGCCGCTGCTCGAGTCCTCACTGACACTAAGAAAGTGGATCACATCACTCCTGTTCTGAAGTCTTCACACTGGCTTCCTGTGTGTCAAAGAATAGATTTCAAAATACTGCTGCTGGTTTATAAAGCACTGAATGGTTTAGGCCCAAAATACATTTCTGACCTCCTGCTAAACTATGAAGCATCCAGATCTCTCAGGTCTTCAGGGACTGGTCAGCTTCCTGTCCCCAGAGTCAGAACTAAACATGGAGAAGCAGCGTTCAGTTATTATGCTCCAAACATCTGGAACAAACTCCCAGAAACCTGCAGGTCCGCTGCAACTCTGACTACTTTTAAATCCAGCAAGAAGACTTTTCTTTTTGTCGCTGCTTTTAATTGAACTATTCACATCTTAAACTGCACTGTAACTTTTATCCATGTACTTTTTCTTTTAATGTTTATTTTATTAGCTTCTCTTTTTTAATGCTTAATGTCTTTCATTTTTTGTAAAGCACTTCGAATTGCCTTGTGTTGAAAAGTGCTATATAAATAAACTTGCCTTGCCTTGCAACAAACTCCCAGAAACCCTGAGGTCTTCACCGACGCTGAGTTCTTTTAAGTCGAGGCTAAAAACATTACTTTTTTCAGCTGCCTGCCCAGAAGTCTTTTAACTTGTTTTAGCACCTACCGTATCTACAATGTTGTTTTTAAACTATTCCGTATCTCTTTCATGCATGGTTTTTATAAATCTGTTTATTTATTGTGTCTTCTTATTAAGTGTTAATGTTGATGTCAAGCACTTTGAATTGTGTCTGAAAATGTGCGATATAAATAAACGTACCGTACCTTGACAAAAAACATTAATAGCATTTAAGATATAGAAACACAATATTTAAAACATTTATTAAAGAGCCAGGATAAAACAAATAACCCAAGCTAAGAGAAGAAAAGCTGGCTGTTCACACTGTGTCCCTGCGGTGCAGTTGAAGCGCCAGGCTGCAGACAGACAGCGGCTGCTGGAGGAGGCTCGGAGGCTGCAGGGCTTCCAGCAGGAGTCCAAGGAGCTGCAGCACTGGACCCAATCCGTCCAGGAGCGCCTCCTTCAGGACGAGACGGCCACGGACGTCGCCTCCGCCCTCGCCCTGCTGGAGCAGCACCAGGATCTCCAGCTGGAGATGGAGGAGCAGAGGCGCAGGTAACCTGGACAACACTGTCACGTGCAAGAAAGTCAACTTTACTGTCAATCTTCCAGTTTGTGTGTACAGACGGAGAGATCCAAATACCGTTTCCCACAATCCCGAATACAAAATACAAATATATACAGTATACAAATATGTATACAAATATGTATATATATATACACAATCAACAGACACATTTATACTTATGCACACATTAAGACACAACAATTAATATATACAAAATAACAGTCACTTCAATATCTTTGATAAATGTACATTAGTTCAAGACTGTCCATAGCAGTGTAAAGAATTGTGTGTGTGTGTGTGTGTGTGTGTGTGTGTGTGTGTGTGGGACTAAAGAACAGTTTTTTCCACCAGGCTGTCAGGAGGCTGAACTCTCTCCCCTCCTTCCCCCCTCTATATATAATAACATTTAACTTTGAAGAATCACAAAGAGGTTTTTAGGCTTAGTTAATTTGCAGTATATGATATATTATTAATAATATGTGTCGCTGTAAATGAATTAATCCACCTTATTCTTTGTTCTCTCAGGTTAAAAGAGATGGAGAAGTTGGGGAAATCTCTCCAGCAGGGCTCGTCCAATGGGAAGGCGGGAGACGTCGACGTCCAGCAAACCCTGGACAAGCTCAGAGCTGATTGGTCTAGGCTGGACAAGCTGTGGGCCAATAGGAAGGAGCGTTTGGAGCAGGGGGTGGAGCTCCAGAGGCTGAACCAGGAAGGAGACCGGATCGAGGCGACGCTGTCCGGACACGAAGCCCGACTGAGGGTGCAGGATGTCGGGGTGAGGAGGCGCTACACATGCCTGTTTTATATGATATCATAAATATATATCTACAGTGCATTGAGATATAAAAGCAAGACACACAAAACAAGCAGGTCTTTGATATAAATACTTAGATGTAATGGTGGAACATCTTCTTTCCTGAACAGACCGCATTTAATATATCTGTCAAAGGGCAAATCCAAGAAATATTTGTTTCCGCCACCTTGATCTTTCGAGGCGCGTGGATCAGTGGCGGCGCTAGGGGGGGGCTACTGGGGCTCAAGCCCCGGATCTTTTCTGAAAAGCCCCGAATGTCTCACTGAGAAACGTCTCGTGAGTCCAACAGAGAGGCAGCAGCTGCGGGACAGTAGCCTGCGTACTACCCCCGCTGCGAGTCCACGGTTCACGCTAGCAAATCTTCGTAATCACTAATTAACAACCAAGTTCTGAACAGCAAGAATAAATGATTGCCTTCTAATGGGAGACTAAAGCTTTCTTTTGTGCACCGGTCAATCCCCACATTAAATACAGAGTTACATCCCATCTTAGATGTCTGGTACCTTGTCTTAATTTGTGGTATTTGGATTATGTCTATGTGTGTATTGCTGCAGGACTCAGTGGACGGTGTGCACAGTCTGCTGGGCCGACAGGAGGAACTGGAGGGTCTCTTGAAGGCTTTGGACCAACGAGTGGATCATTTCACGGCACGCAGCCAAGAGCTCATCGACCAGCAACACTACGCTGCCAAACAGTAAGAGAACACAACAGAAACAACAACAGAAACCACAACAGAAACCACAACAGAAACAACAGCGTCCAGACGTATAATAATATGTAGTTTCGTGAAAGTCCTGATTATGGCAAGCTTTCTCAAAACAACAATAGCACTTCTCAGTATTTCCCCGTGTGTGTGTGTGTGTGTGTGTGTGTGTGTGTGTTACTGTTTTCTGATTATACTGAGTCTGTCTTGAAGCATCAAGGAGCGGAGCCGGAGCCTCCAGAAGGCCCACAGGAAGCTGAAGGAGAGCAGCTGTCAGAGGAGGAGTCTGCTGCTGGCCTCAAAGAAATATCAGGTATTCATTTTATAAAGTTAAAGCACCATTAAAGACAGTCAGCAGCCACGTATGCTATGTATGTACGTATGGAGCTACGCGTGTAGTTTGCTTCTCTCATATTTAGGAAGTGTTAATTCAGTCGCCATTCATCCCACAGGAGTTCCAGAGAGACGCAGACGAGCTGCTGCTGTGGATGGAGGAGAAGTTTAAGGTGGCGGAGGACGAGTCGTACCGCGACCCGACCAACATCCTGCGGAAGCTGAAGAGACACGAGGCGGCGGAGAAAGAGATGCAGGCCAACCAGGTGTGGCTGGACACACTGGTGCAGGTAACCTGACGCTCACTGGTTCCCAGTCTCCGGCTCACATTGTGCTTTAAGGATGCTTGGTGGCAACACAGCAGGTGGAATGTCCTTGCTTTATTTGTTTTACCTTTATTTAACCAGGATAGGTCTCATTGCGATTAAACATATATTTTTCAAGAGAGTCCTGGCCCAGGAAGGATAACAGCACAGTTACGGTGCGTCCGCTCGGTTCCGTCGCGCGCCTCAACGGAGACGCTTCCCTTCACTTTGAATGGTCACGCTTTGCCGAACTGCATTGTGGTTCCTTTGCCTCCGTTGCTCGCGCTGAAGTTGAGAAAAGTTCAGCTTTTCAAGCGTCGACGGAAGTGCCAGCCAATCAAATCATATGCAGTACAAGTGCCAGCCAATCAAATCATATGCAGTACAAGTGCCAGCCAATCAAATCATATGCAGTACAAGTGCCAGCCAATCAAATCATATGCAGTACAAGTGCCAGCCAATCAAACCATATGCAGTACAAGTGCCAGCCGATCAAACCGCGTGCTTGTGTGTCCGGGGCGGGAGATTCATTTGATTGGTTGTTGGTCCACGACAGACACGCCCACCGGCAAGCTTCAACGCGACGGAACCGTGTGGACGATACGTTACAGACCGTTTTAAAACACAGTCATACAACAAGTTAGCCAAATCACTTACAGCCACAGTGTTCTTCTGCCTCCAGGTCACGTTGAGTCTGTGTAAAGAAACCAGCTCTCAGTTCAGTTAAATGTCTAAAATGGTGACTTGATGAATATCAGATAATGACATGCATAACACCAGGCAGTTCCAAAGGGCTCACTTTGTCTGGCCCATGTTCAGCTGGGGCAGGAGATGCTTTCTGAAGAGCACAGCAACAGTCAGAGCATCGGCAGGAAGTCGACGCAGCTCAGCAGCCGCTGGAGGAGACTTCAGGACAAGATGGCCGACAGAGGAGACAGACTGAGACAGGCGGGACAGCAGGAACAGCTGATGGAGCTCCTGCAGGTATTCACTGCTGGAGGCTAAGAAGAAACGCATGTTCAGCCATTTTGATGTCTTCACGCTCCTTCTGCTTCTCCCAGGATGCCAAGCTGAAGATTGAGGCGATCCAGTGGATGCTGAACAACGCCGCCAAAGGTCACGACCTTCGCTCCAGCCGACAGCTTCTGAAGGTTAGCTAAACTCTGACTTAAGTATGTTTAACGTCTAAAGGTGTTATTTGGAGACTAACCCGGTGTGTGTGTGTGTGTGTAGGAGCATCAGCAGCTGGAGCAGGAGGCCAAGGAGCTGGCGGAGAAGATCAACTCCATCGTTAGCAGAGCCCAACATCTCGCCTCAAACCACTTCGACTCCCAGAGGATCCTCAAGGAGACGGAAACCTACCTAACTCTGTGAGTACACACATTCATGGTCCCCAGAGGATGAATCCTGCTGACTTTGAAGGACTTTGTTAGAGTTTCACCAGGACCAGGTGGAAGGAGTCCATCTCCACGCTGGCCTGGGTATCTCCCAGTGAGAGCTGGTTGATGTGGCCAGGGAGAGGCCCTCTACTGGTACTGCCTCACGCAAGATTGATCAAATTATCTTTACTATATATATATATTTATACTTTTTGAAGCTCAACTAAAACAAACACCCACAATCAAGCTGCCGTGGAGGTACCAGGAAGCTTGAAAAAAAAACGTCTATGCCAAAAATCGGCCCTGCCAAAATACACCTTTATTGAACATACAGTAACACAAATACTACAAACAATCCCAAATGAGAAAGGGTCGCCACTTATTATTATTTTAATTAGGGATGCACGATAACTTCCTGCTTCTCAAGACCGATAACCGATAATAATTTAATATATATATATTAAATGTACCTGTAGTTTTTGCACACCTGGTTAAATGATGAACGAGCCGACTGAATCCTTTATCTTCGACGAGGGAGAAGGGCTGGTCGTCAAGCGCCATCGTTTCTCTGATGAAGTTAGAGATCGCTTTAGCCCCGGGGTCGTCTCTGGCAAACTTCCTGCCTTTTTCAAAAGCCTCGTGGATAGGTGAAAGCCCCGGTGCCTTTGCAGCTGGCTTTGGATTCGCCGCTAGTTTAGCAGCGCAGGCGTCTTCGTACGCTTTGAACACACCATCGTAGCCATGGCGATGTTTCAGGCGACTGATCAGGTTGGAAGTATTATAGCTCGTTGCCTTTTTCCCTCCTCGTGGAACTTCTGCATCTGTTAATACAAATAGCAAGCGAACTATCGAACTCTGAAACTTTGAAATAGTCCCATACTACCGACGACATGTTTGTTTACTGTCCTGGCTTCACGGCCGCACGCCATTTACGTCTCAGCCAGGCACGAGTTAGGGAGCGCTGGATTTGTGAAGAACTCCCCTCTTCCTAAACCACTAACACCACAGTACTGGCAAAACGGGAGGAGCCGAGGGAAAAACAAGCGCCCCTCATCCCAATCCACCCACACCGCAGGATCTTTTCTTTTTTTTTACCCAAAAAATATATTGTATATTATCGGGGCTATTAATACTTTTATCGGGTTTATCGGGATGACGTCATAATTCCTAATATCGGACCGTTAAAAAGGTTTAAAGAAAATATATATTTTCTTTTTTTTGGGTACCTGGCTGGCGCCCCCTAGCCCCCACTATCTGTATATAGGGGAAACACTGGCGTTCGTGTGTGTGGGACGAGGGGCTCTGTAAGGAAGTCTGGGTTGATTTTTTTTCGGTTGTGTACTTTCAAATTCTAGCGCACTCGAGCTGGTTTCTCCATTCTTACCTACCGTACCTTTAACAGCATAAAAGGTTGGATGAAAAATAAATAAAGGACAGTCAGTAAAATGCGTTGCGGAACAGGTGGGTCTCGAGGCAGTTCTTAAAAACTGATGCAGAGGTCCAGAGATGATGTTGATTTTGAAATCTTTATTCCACAGGTTCAAGTCTCTCCAGAAGCCTCTGGGCCGGCGTCGGGCTCAGCTGGAGGCGTCAGTCTTTCTGTTTGGGTTTTATCACGACGTGGATCTGGAGCTCAGCTGGATCTCTGAACACGTCCCTGCCTCTGGATCCACGGGATACGACAAGTCTCTGGCCGGAGCCATCAGCCTCATGCAGAAACACAAGGCACAGTTCATCGCTTATACAAAGACAGCTTTTCGACAATAGCGGCACGAGTTGGGATAAATAGATAGTTTTAATTAATATTGCCATTACTATATAGGAAGGATGAATCTGTTTTGCATCATCATTTTCATTGGAAAATATATTAAAATGATAATGGTGATAATTTTTTTTTATTTATTTAGGTTTAATATATATTTTTTTTCCCCCAGATTTCTGAAAAAGTCAGCAGTTTTAACTTTTTTCTCAGATTTTTGTAAAAACTCGAGTTCACTTTCTGACCAAAAGTGAATTTTTTTGGAAAAAGTCAGAATTTTTTCCCCTCAGATTTCTGAAAGTCAGCAATTTGTTTTTTTCTCTCTGAATTTTCAAAATGGTCAGAAATTAGAATATTTACCCAAATTAGATGAAAATAGTTGTATTTTTGTATTTCTCAAAAATATTTCCCCCCCAATTTTCCAGCAATTTTTACTTATTTCTCAGAATAAAAACATTTTGACTTTTTTCTAAGATTTTTTTAAACTTTTCTCCCCGAATTCACTTTCTGACCATAAGCGAGGTTTTTTCTTTAATTCTGAGAAAAAAGTCCGAATTTTGATGGTTTTCAGAATTATGGAAAAAAGACAAAATTTAGAGGAAAAAAAAAATGTAATTCTAAAAATATGTCAGAATTTGACTTTTATTATTATTATGACTAAAAAGTCATTCAAATTTTGACTTTTTTCTCCGACAAACAAAACAGAAATTCCTGTTTTTCAGAATTTCGATTTAATTCAGAATTATGAAAAAAAGACAACTTTTGACTCATGAAATTCTGATTACCAAATTCATTTATGTTGTTCTGGAATAAGTGATCATTTAGATTTTTTTTTTACATTTACAAATGTCAGCTAAAGCATGATTTCTTCACTTAGGAGTTGCAGGCAGAAATGAACGCCCATCGGAAACACCTGAACCACGTCCTGGAGAAGGGGCGGAGCCTGGCCAAATCCAGTAAATCAGATGGGGACGAAGTGCTCCAGAGGTACAGTTGTTGTATTTCAGGGTTGATTGTGACATGTCAGAATTGTTGTGTTCCTTTAATACATTTACAGTTATTGTCGTTTTTTGCAGATGCACGCACCTGAGTGCAGAGTGGGAGGAGCTAGAGGACGCGTGCAGCAGGAGAGCATCTCACCTGAGCAAAGCCATCACCAGAGAACAGGTGAGTGGACACTTACGGCCGTCCACACAGCGGCTTTGGAAAAAGCTTGGAGGTGGGCGTGTCTGAAGCTCGACCAACAACCAATCACATGAATCTCCCGCCCCTGACACACAAGCAGCGGTTTGATTGGCTAGAGCTTGAAGAAGCTTCCAACGCCGCCGTGTGGACGGGCCGTTAGGGATGTGACTATTATTATACATTTGAGAAACTGTTGTTGTCTTGGAAGTGTTTTGTGATTAATGTTCTCTTTTCAGCTGCTGTTGGACTGCTCAGAGCTGGAGTCCAGGCTGACTGAGACTCTCACTCTCGTGAACACCGATGACTACGGGAAAGACGAGCTGGGAACACAGAGTCTCCTCACCAAACACAAGGTACAACACTCAGGCTGAGAGGTCTGTCATTAGCCAAAACAAAAGAGGACTTTAGATCTTCCCCTGTGGAGCTCCATCAGGGACCCAGGCAGATACCTACAAGTAGAGGAAGCACAGTTTAAACCGTACAGACTTAAGATATGGAGTGTGGACTCCTCCTTGGCCCTGCCGTGGTGCCCTTGAGCAAGGAACCGGACTTGTGTGTTCTGATGATTTCCTGGCTGCAGGTGTTGGAGGGCCAGTTGGAGGTGCTGGAGGTGGAGGTGGAGGAGTTGGGAGACCAGGTGGACCAGGCGGAGCAGAACTGGAGCCTCGAGGAGCTCAGCCGGCCTTACAGTCGCCTCAGAAGCCTGAACCAGCAGCTGCAGCACCAGGCGGCTCTCAGGTAAGCTCTGACATGTTACTTTACTACAACTCGAACACTTAGCATGGAGAATAAGTACATTTGAGTATGTAGTGTCTCTACTTTAAAGAGTCCTCTCCTGCTGATGTTCAGGTGTATATCAGTATGTAGTGTCTCTACTTTAAAGAGTCCTCTGCTGCTGATGTTCAGGTGTATATCAGTATGTAGTGTCTCTACTTTAAAGAGTCCTCTGCTGCTGATGTTCAGGTGTATATCAGTATGTAGTGTCTCTACTTTAAAGAGTCCTCTCCTGCTGATGTTCAGGTGTATATCAGTATGTAGTGTCTCTACTTTAAAGAGTCCTCTGCTGCTGATGTTCAGGTGTATATCAGTATGTAGTGTCTCTACTTTAAAGAGTCCCCTCCTGCTGATGGTCAGGTGTATATCAGTATGTAGTGTCTCTACTTTAAAGAGTCCTCTCCTGCTGATGTTCAGGTGTATATCAGTATGTAGTGTCTCTACTTTAAAGAGTTCTCTCCTGCTGATGTTCAGGTGTATATCAGTATGTAGTGTCTCTACTTTAAAGAGTCCTCTCCTGCTGATGTTCAGGTGTATATCAGTATGTAGTGTCTCTACTTTAAAGAGTCCCCTCCTGCTGATGTTCAGGTGTATATCAGTATGTAGTGTCTCTCCTTTAAAGAGTCCTCTCCTGCTGATGTTCAGGTGTATATCAGTATGTAGTGTCTCTACTTTAAAGAGTCCTCTCCTGCTGATGTTCAGGTGTATATCAGTATGTAGTGTCTCTACTTTAAAGAGTCCTCTCCTGCTGATGTTCAGGTGTATATCAGTATGTAGTGTCTCTACTTTAAAGAGTCCTCTCCTGCTGATGTCCAGGTGTATATCAGTATGTAGTGTCTCTACTTTAAAGAGTCCTCTCCTGCTGATGTTCAGGTGTATATCAGTGTGTAGTATCTCTACTTTAAAGAGTCCTCTCCTGCTGATGTTCAGGTGTATATCAGTATGTAGTGTCTCTACTTTAAAGAGTCCTCTCCTGCTGATGTTCAGGTGTATATCAGTATGTAGTGTCTCTACTTTAAAGAGTCCTCTCCTGCTGATGTTCAGGTGTATATCAGTGTGTAGTGTCTCTACTTTAAAGAGTCCTCTCCTGCTGATGTTCAGGTGTATATCAGTATGTAGTGTCTCTACTTTAAAGAGTCCTCTCCTGCTGATGTTCAGGTGTATATCAGTGTGTAGTGTCTCTACTTTAAAGAGTCCTCTCCTGCTGATGTTCAGGTGTATATCAGTATGTAGTGTCTCTACTTTAAAGAGTCCTCTCCTGCTGATGTTCAGGTGTATATCAGTATGTAGTGTCTCTACTTTAAAGAGTCCTCTCCTGCTGATTTCCAGGTGTATATCAGTGTGTAGTGTCTCTACTTTAAAGAGTCCTCTCCTGCTGATGTTCAGGTGTATATCAGTATGTAGTGTCTCTACTTTAAAGAGTCCTCTCCTGCTGATGTTCAGGTGTATATCAGTATGTAGTGTCTCTACTTTAAAGAGTCCTCTCCTGCTGATGTTCAGGTGTATATCAGTATGTAGTGTCTCTACTTTAAAGAGTCCTCTCCTGCTGATGTCCAGGTGTATATCAGTATGTAGTGTCTCTACTTTAAAGAGTCCTCTCCTGCTGATGTTCAGGTGTATATCAGTATGTAGTGTCTCTACTTTAAAGAGTCCTCTCCTGCTGATGTCCAGGTGTATATCAGTATGTAGTGTCTCTACTTTAAAGAGTCCTCTCCTGCTGATGTTCAGGTGTATATCAGTATGTAGTGTCTCTACTTTGCTGCAGCACCTCTTTTCACCCTCTGTCTGAAACCAGAGCCCAGTCTGCTCTGATTGGTTAGCTAGCTGGCTCTGTTGTGATTGGTCAACCGCTTAGAGATGTCCCGCCTCTTAGGAAGGCAGTGCCGTAGATAAACTCCCTCTGGAGGGGTTTGTTTTTGAAACACCTGAATAAGCACCTGACCCTTTCACCCCACGGTCCTCCCTTCAGGGGTCAGAGGTTAAAGGAAGTCCTGCATCTCCACGAGTTCATACGAGAGTGTTCAGAGTTAGAGGACTGGATGAACGAGCAGAGACTGACAGCTGAGTCTCAGGACCTCGGGAACGACTACCAACACATCCAGGTGACATCTCATTCACAGGAGTCTGCACTAAAATACTACGAGCTACCGAACGGACAAAGGTGTCCAGCTACAAGTCATGTCTTTAAATAGCACACGATGTTCTTGGCTTTGTGAAATATTGCAATAGGACTTCCACATTTTGTATCTACATGACGTGTTAATCGTTTCAAGCTAAGTTATGTATGGCTTCACAGATCCAGGACTGTTCAGCTTCACCACATACTGTAGTATCTTAATGGTATTATTTTCAAACTGGTCGTGCATTGCATCTTCTAATCCAGACCATAAACTAGAAAATAAGTGTCTCTCACTACATGTTTTAAGATAATAATCAGCATGTTTACCAACAACTACCTTCATACATTTAATTAATCTTAAACAACAGCTGTTAAAACCATCTTCTTCTGATCTAAAAAAACATTTATATGAGCAATATTGTGTGAGTCATGTACAATGTGAGTTCTGTTTAAAGGCAGACAGTCTCATTTAATCCTGATTCATGGATGATGGACCTTAAGGGTAAAGATGTTCGGCGATTTTATTTACATAGCACCTTTCAACACGAGGCAATTCAAAGTGCTTCACAAAAATGAAAGACATTAATGGCGCATTTCCACTACAGCGCGGTTTAAGTTGCGTTTCCACTCGGCGTAGTTCTGGCTAGCGGGTACTTTTTCACAGTTTTCTGGCTCTCCAAAATCGAGGTTCTTTCCGGGCTAACAACCGGGCTGAGTATGCTAAATTAGTGACGTGAGGGGCTACAACTACAACAAAAGGAACATATTTGACCGTGATTTAATTATAATACACGTTTCTAAATGATTCCGAAGTAACAACATACTGATACCGGTTAGTAAAAAACCATGAATTAATGCTTTGACGAGTCTGCAGACAGACGGCAGGCGAAAAACCTTTTAAAATGCATGTTTTCTGAATGGAGATCAGCTAAGCTAACGTTATATATGCTCCGACCGTCCACACTCACAACAACGGCCTACAGACATAAATAAAGCAGCGACTGTGTTCTCCATGACACAGGCAGTCTGTGGTTTGTACTTGTTTAACTTCTGTCTAGTTTCTGAACAGATATGAGGAGCTGTGAGCTCTGAGGGCTAACAGCTAACGGCTGATGTTGGTTTTCTGTGGTTCGCATTGAAGATGACGTCATGGCTCTGCCTACACTGCGTTACTATAGTTACCGCCCCAGCTACTAAACTGCAATGGAGACGCAGCATAAAGTAAGCCTGGCCTACCAAGGCCTAACGAGGCCTAGCCATACCGTACTAAGCCGAGCGAGGCCCTGCAGTGGAAAAGCGCCATAAGAGCATTAAGCAGCATATTATAAAATGGCATTTAAAAACCCAAATGTAAAAGCAAAGATAATGAAACATGAATAGCAAAGGTACAGGAATAAAAGTGACAGTGTGACATATGTTAGAGTTTCTGTGTTTGTGACGGGCGTTTCAGTTGCTCCGTGGGAAGTTTGAAGGTTTCCTGAAGCAGCTGGAGGTCGGAGAAGAGGCACTGCAGAGCTGCAGCGATCTGGCTGCTGGACTGATCCTCAGCAAACACCCCCAGAGCGCTGTAGTCAGAGACGCACAGCAGCAGCTCAGGTACACACTAGGGATGGGAATTTGAAAGCAAATGTATATTTGAATATTCGACCCCCCAAAAAACGGTTAACCGGTTAACCGAAATGTACATATCCTATAAAAAATGTTTTCTACATTCTTTTTACCCAATTTTTTTTCAAGAATTTTTTAGAAATACATACATTATCAAATAAGTGTAGAAACCAAGTCGAATTTGTCAAATGTATTGAACTGGTGATCACAGGTTGACAGCTATAGGCCTACAGCTATAGTGTGGAGGCGATTCACAATCAGGCCAGCTGTAGAGAAGACCCTCTCAGCTGGAACGGAGGTTGCGGGTATAGCAAGGTATAGCATGTTATAAGTTTAATTTGGCATAGTTTGACCTCTACACCGCACTCACTAACCTGGTCGAAGTATTTCCACACATTACTCCTTTTTGACGCCATGTCTGTTGTGTAGGACTCTTCTTAGAGTGTAAATAATTTCCGGACTATGACTGGTAAAATGTTGAATACCGGCAAAACTAAATCTCTCCAGTCAAAATGTCTATGCACTTTGCCGCCACACACGGTTGCCAAGCAGCGCTTATTGTTGTTTAGGCTGGCCACTCATGTGTCGCGAGTGTTGACAGGGGCCGGGGGAGCATGCTCAACTGTTAGCGCCGGAACCTCGCAACGGCTGCGGAGCTCATTTGCGCCACATTTGTGCCTAAGATGAGGTTTGAGTCTGCGTGATCTGCGTGTAGGGAGGGGCAGCAGCCGTATCATTGGCTAGAACTAACTAGATCTGATGGATTTGGACATAAACGCGAGTGAAGTATAACCGGACACGAGAGAGAGAGAGATCAGCACCTGCAGCTCTGCCCGCTGTGAGGGGCCGGTGAGCGGAGCAAAACACACCTTTAGACGTCACCTAACACATTTAGCTATGGCATAGTCGTATATAAATACATTGAATTATTCAATTTGATAATATGTAATCAACTTAGGCATCACTCCCAAAAAAAAAAAAAAAAAAAAAAAAAAAAAATTTATAAAAATATTCATAACTCATATTCGAATACATGAATAATTATTCGAATACCTGAATCATTTCGAATATTCGAATATTCGATTAATCGTTCCCATCCCTAGTACACACGCACTCCCACTGCAGCAGCTCAGGTACACGCGCACTCCTACTGCAGCGTGGTGTAAGAAGTAGAAAGTACAGGTATTTGGGTTCAACATGTAAGAAGTAGAAAGTACAGGTATTTGAGTTCAACATGTAAGAAGTAGAAAGTACAGGTATTTGTGTTAAACATGTGAGAAGTAGAAAGTACAGGTATTTGAGTTCAACATGTAAGAAGTAGAAAGTACAGGTATTTGAGTTCAACATGTGAGAAGTAGAAAGTACAGGTATTTGAGTTCAACATGTGAGAAGTAGAAAGTACAGGTATTTGTGTTCAACATGTACGAAGTAGAAAGTACAGGTATTTGTGTTCAACATGTAAGAAGTAGAAAGTACAGGTATTTGTGTTCAACATGAGAGAAGTAGAAAGTACAGGTATTTGAGTTCAACATGTAAGAAGTAGAAAGTACAGGTATTTGTGTTCAACATGAGAGAAGTAGAAAGTACAGGTATTTGTGTTCAACATGTAAGAAGTAGAAAGTACAGGTATTTGAGTTCAACGTGTAAGAAGTAGAAAGTACAGGTATTTGTGTTCAACATGTAAGAAGTAGAAAGTACAGGTGTTTGAGTTCAACATGTAAGAAGTAGAAAGTACAGGTATTTGAGTTCAACATGTAAGAAGTAGAAAGTACAGGTATTTGAGTTCAACATGTAAGAAGTAGAAAGTACAGGTATTAGTGTTCAACATGTAAGAAGTAGAAAGTACAGGTATTTGAGTTCAACATGTGAGAAGTAGAAAGTACAGGTATTTGTGTTCAACATGTGAGAAGTAGAAAGTACAGGTATTTGTGTTCAACATGTAAGAAGTAGAAAGTACAGGTATTTGAGTTCAACATGTGAGAAGTAGAAAGTACAGGTATTTGTGTTCAACATGTAAGAAGTAGAAAGTACAGGTATTTGAGTTCAACATGAGAGAAGTAGAAAGTACAGGTATTTGAGTTCAACATGTAAGAAGTAGAAAGTACAGGTATTTGAGTTCAACATGTAGGAAGTAGAAAGTACAGGTATTTGTGTTCAACATGTGAGAAGTAGAAAGTACAGGTATTTGTGTTCAACATGTAGGAAGTAGAAAGTACAGGTATTTGAGTTCAACATGTAAGAAGTAGAAAGTACAGGTATTTGTGTTCAACATGTGAGAAGTAGAAAGTACAGGTATTTGTGTTCAACATGTGAGAAGTAGAAAGTACAGGTATTTGTGTTCAACATGTAAGAAGTAGAAAGTACAGGTATTTGAGTTCAACATGTAGGAAGTAGAAAGTACAGGTATTTGTGTTCAACATGTGAGAAGTAGAAAGTACAGGTATTTGTGTTCAACATGTAGGAAGTAGAAAGTACAGGTATTTGGGTTCAACATGTAAGAAGTAGAAAGTACAGGTATTGGTGTTCAACATGTAAGAAGTAGAAAGTACAGGTATTTGAGTTCAACATGTAAGAAGTAGAAAGTACAGGTATTTGGGTTCAACATGTAAGAAGTAGAAAGTACAGGTATTTGAGTTCAACATGTAAGAAGTAGAAAGTACAGGTATTGGTGTTCAACATGTAAGAAGTAGAAAGTACAGGTATTTGAGTTCAACATGTAAGAAGTAGAAAGTACAGGTATTTGAGTTCAACATGTAAGAAGTAGAAAGTACAGGTATTTGAGTTCAACATGTAAGAAGTCAAAGTAAAAAGTGGTCTGAAAAATAAGTAGTGGAGTAAAGTACTGATACCAGAAACGTGTACTTAAGTCCAGTAACGAAGTATTTGTGCTCCACTGCTTCCCACCTCTGCTTGTTTGCAGTGCATGCTGGGAAGATTTGAAGGCAGTGGCCGCGGAGCGACTGGATCAGCTGCAGAAAGCCGAGGAATGTCACCGCTTTTACCAAGACCTGAGCGACGCTCTGACGCTCATCCAGGTACAGCGTCTATCCGTCAGGTCACCACAAACATGTAATCCCACGCGTTAGATCCATCCACCTTCCTCCCGCTCTTTTCTCCGTAGGAGCGACGGAAGAGCATCCCCGACGACGTGGCGAAGGACTTGAGAGGAGTGACGTCGCAGCTGAGGAAACATGAAGCTCTGCTGCACGAGCTCACTGCCACAGAGCAACAGGTGGAGACACGGAGAGAGTATCACGCCGCCTCAGCGCACATTAACTCTTCAGAACAGCAGTATTTCTCTCGCTGCCGCTGCTTCAACCCCTCGGCATATTTCCCCTAAACTCTTTTGTTGCTGATCGTATACTTGTTGTGTGTGTTGCAGTTGCAGGAGCAGCTGGATGGCGTCGACTCCATCTTGGACCTCTGCTCGCCTCAGCTGAAGCTCCGCCTCCAGGAAGTGCAGCAGCAACTGGTGGAGCGGTGGGAGGACCTCCGTCTCCACGCCGAAAAGAGGGAGGAGGAGCTCAAACTGGCGTGCCAAAGATACATGTTCCTCAACACGGTGAAGAACAAAACGAGGATTTCAACTTTGTTAAAGCGTTGAGGATTCTCAGCTCTTACCCATGTGTCCTTGTGCTCTCCAGGCGCAGGACTACTTCCTGTGGTGCAGCCAGCTGATCGGTGCGATGGCTGCTGAGGAGAGCATCAGTGATGTGGTGACCTCTGACCTGCAGCTGGCCATACACCAGCAGCTGTGGGCGGAGATGGAGGCCAGACAGGAGACCTACCAGCAGGCTCTGGACATGGGAGAGGAGCTGCAGACGCAGGACCGAACCAACAGGAAGGAGGTACGATCTGCAATCACCATATTCACAAATGGATCGCGTCTTTTTATCAGGCCTCTTACTCAAGCGCCATGGAAGGGCGCCGGACTCTAAGGAAAATATTCGTTGTGGCCAAACGACGGTACTTCAACTTCCGTATCAATCCGTCGCGTCACAGAAAGACTTTTTCCCATTGACTAACATGGGGAAAGAGACGTCTGTAAATCAGTGGATACGTTTTATTTTTAACTAAATAAACTCCCCAGTATGAACTGTTTTATAGCCCTTATTAGAATCATTAGTTCTTAAAGGTGGGGTAGGTAATTCACTTCAGAAACACATGTTATATTCCATGGAATGCTCTTAACATCCCGATAGCAATGAAAACATTAAATGCTTTGACAATAAATACATAAAAACACATCATCAGTGGAAGCCGTGGCGCTGTAAAAAGCTCGACCAATCATCTGAGCCGGCTAAAGTAACTGGATGGCCTACCTGCCTGTCAGCCTTCCATCTGTGCACACACTGATCTCGTGCCCTCATTGGTCATGTGCGCGTTCGTGTGTGTTGGAGGAGGGGCTCTGTGAGGAAGTGGCAGATTTTTTCCGGCTGTCCATCCCTCCATCTTCTCCGCTTCTCCGTGGTCGGGTCTCGGGGTAGCAGTTCCAGCAGGGAGCCCCAAACGTTCCTTTCCCCTCATCAACCAGCTCTGACTGGGGGGTCCCAAGGCGCTCCCAGGCCAGCGAAGAGATATAATCCCTCCACCTGGTCCTAGGTCTACCCCTCGGTCTCCTCCCAGCTGGACGTGCCTGGAACACCTCCCTAGGGAGGCGCCCAGGTGGCATCCTAACTAGGTGCCCGAACCACCTCAACTGGCTCCTTTCGACGCGAAGGATGAGCGGCTCAACTCAGAGTCCCTCCCTGATGACCGAACCTCTCACCTTATCCCTGAGGGAGACGCCAGCCACCCGGCGGAGAAAACCCATCTCGGCCGCTTGTATCCGGTTGTGTATTTTCAAATTCTAGCGCACTCGAGCTGGTTTCTCCGTTCTTACCTACCCCACCTTTAAAGTTGTAAATTGCACTAAAAGCCGAATCCAGATTTATTTTCTCTCTCCATTCATTCTAGTGAGCCGAGAGCGGGAGCTCGGGGGGCGGGGCTTAGTGACAGGAGGCGGGGCTTAAGGGGAAACTCAACTCTATGAGACACATACGGGTTCTTATTTTACATCCATGCTCTCACTCTGCTAAAATAAGACACACGATGATGCTATGACTGTCCTGGGAGTGTGTTTTTGTTTGTAATCTAAGTCTAAATATACATGGCGTTAACATGCTGGTTACAACAACATAACAATCATGTAACAAAAGGCCAGCAAGGCGATACAAAATAAAAATAAAAGGATAGGGATGTCTTCATGTTATTATAGTATTGAAGATACATGTAACTATTAGGTATTGTTCCAGTCAGATGTCTTCGTTCTGAGTCTTGTATAGAGTCCATCTTTCCCACTTTCTGTTGAGTTGTGTTTTTTCGTAATCTCAATTTATAAGTCAGTTTTTCTATCAAAAAGAGTTCTTCCACAATTGTTACCCTTTGGTTTTTCGTTGGCGGTGCTTCCTTCCTTCCTTCCTTCCTTCCTTCCTTCCTTCCTTCCTTCCTTCCTTCCTTCCTTCCTTCCTTCCTTCCTTCCTTCCTTCCTTCCTAGTGATAGCTTTCATGCTGGATATGTATTTCTTTACCTATCATTTCCCAAAATACAATTATTTCCTGACATTCTCGCCAACACTTCTGTCGACATCTGTTGACTCTCACCTCTCGTGTAAGGAAGAAACAAATCAGATTCTTCCACGAGAATTCCCTCATGGTTGAATGGTGTGTCCTCCAAATGTCCCGGGATGCATTTTGATGCTGGATATGTGTAACGGTTCCTTCCAGGTGTTGGAGAAGCTAAAGGCTTTGCAGGAGGAGCGAGAAAAGCTGGAGGATCGGTGGAGCCTGAAACAAAGCTGGCTAGAGAGCATCCATCTGGAGCAGGTCTTCTACAGAGACGTTAGCAGCGTGGACAAAACCTCCAGCTCACAGGAGGTAAACGCATCCCTTTGTGAGAGGAGCATGAGAAACATAACATCCAGCGTCTGACCGCTCGTTCACATCTCTCCTCAGATCCTGATGCAGAACAGCACTCTGGGAAACACAGTCGATGAGACGGAGGGGTTGATAAAACGGCATGAAGCTTTTGAGAAGCTGCTCAGCTCGCAGGAGGACAAGGTCTGATATTCTTTTATTATTTATCTCTTTCCCTGTTCTTCAAATGTGAGCTATCATTTAATGGCAGCATGCTAACGTCCTGTTCCATCATTTTAGATGCAAACATGTGTGTACTGTAGTAATCAGCAGCGAACCGCTTCGACACGTGTATTTCGGTTTACTCACGGCATTCTTTTTGTTATTCTACAGCAGGGGTGTCAAACTCAATTCCACAACGGGCCACATCAGTATTATGGTTGCACTCAAAGGGCCGGTTGTAACTTTAAGACCAAAAATACATATATAAATATTGAATATATATAAAATAATGTATTATATTACATTATTGCCTCTGCATTGGATTATTATTATAACTTCATAATTAACTACGTCTGAAAGCAAGTCTAGGGCAAATAATTGCAAGTCTCTTGAGTAAGAATGTCACATTTTGAATTATTTTTATTTTTTTTAGAAAAAGGCACATTTTAAGAAAAAAGGCATATTTTGACAAAAAAAGTCAAATTCTGAGAAAAAATCTAATTTGAGATGCATTGTGGGACATGTAGTTTATGGGCAACGTGCTTCTGTAAAGTAGTATGTAACCGTATAATAAACATATTATATTCTTTGCAAGCTCTTGTGGGGCCACATAAAATGAAGTCGCGGGCTGGATTTGGAGTTTGACACCCCTGTTCTACAGTATTGTTGTTTTATAGCTATTTGTTAATGTATACAACCCAATTTGTGTTCTTTGAAATTGAAAAGGATATCGCATTGTGTGTGTTACTTTCGTTGCAGTTGTATATGTCTTTCAATCCCCAAGGCCAAACTCCGGAGCTTCGGGGACAGAGCCTTCTCTGTGGCAGCCCCGAAGCTCTGGAACTCCCTCCCCCAAGACCTCCGTGAGTCTGAGTCCCTCAGCCTGTTCCAGTCCCGCCTCAAAACCCACCTCTTCAACTCTGTGTCGATAAGCCCCGCCCCCTCTCAATCAACTTCCTCCTGACTGCTTTTCTGTTGTGTTTTGTTTCTTTTTGGTTCTGTCTCTGTCTTTGTCTACCCTCCCTCCCAAATGTAAAGCGCCTTTGGGTTCAGAAAAGCGCTATATAAAATTAATATATTATTATTATTAAGTGTAATTTGGCTTGGCTTTCTATTTTGTATGGACATGCTTTTATTTTGAAGGTGAGTTTACGCTGTTGACAGGAAGTTGTTGTTGCTATGGAAACAACGTGGCGGAGATTAATGGAGAAAAAGTAATATCTACATATAAAGACCGAGAAAGTAAACGATGTATGGTTAAGTGTTAGCACCCCCCGAACAAGCTCTTATATTGGAGAGTTCAATAAATTCAAAAAGAAAAAACGAATATCCGAATAACGAAATTGAAACCCGAATAGTACTCCAGCGAACGAATATTCGCATATTCAGGCTTAGGGGAAGACAAGTAGGATACGATCTACGGTCCAAATCTGAATCTTATCCCGGCGTGTTCACGGCTTTGGGGATGCTTTGGTGATTGAAATGTCCCTCCCTGTGTGTGGTGCAGCTCTCCTCTCTGAAGGAGCTGTCCGAGCGCCTGAAGAAGCAGCTGAGCCGAGAGAAGAGCAGCTCGGTCCAAACCAAACTCAAAGCCCTCCTCAAGAGACGTGATAGGATCAAGGAGCTGTCCGTCAAACGCAGGGAGGAGCTGGAGCTCTCCAGGATGCTGTGTGTCTTCAGCAGAGACGTGTCTGAGGTGAGAAACTCCTCGATGACTCTCTTTAACTGATGATGATGATGATGATGATGATGATGATGATGATGATGATGATGTAATCAATCTATCACAATACTTTATTAGTCCCATGGGGAAACTAGGTTTTGATGTGCAATAAAGGAGCATGAAGCCACAGGGACATTTCTCAATCTCGAGGATGCTGGCTTGGTAGTCGCGTCCTTCCAAGTCACTTCCTTCAGAAACGAAGCAAATGTAGTTCAAAGCCACGGCTTCGGAAAACGAAGGAGAATGGAACAGGCTAACAAGTGTGCCACTCTCTCTAACGGTTTCAACATAAACTGTACCGAAAATAAATACCTCACGATGCCTATCTAATTATGAACTTGCTTTACTTTCAGGAACACATTTTAGGTGATAACGAAGTAACATATTGACCAACACGTGTTCTACGCCACTATACTTACATTTAAATGTGTGCTGCGTCGGTTCAGCCATTCTCCGCAAGGGTTTTTCAAATTGGTCCGTGCGCAAAGCATTGTGGGGATTTTTAAGGACGCGAAGTCTACCCATGTGCAGCCTCGACATTTCCCCCGAACCAAGGACGCGGCCTCGG
>NC_047524.1:157500-161555 GCF_902827115.2 Pseudochaenichthys georgianus | reverse complement strand
GCCTCGGTGGAATTCCAAGCATGCTGGAGATTGGAACAGTCCTGCGGCGGCACTCGATGACGTAGCGTCCTTGAAATATTGGCTTGGAAGCCAGTATCCTCGAGATTGAGAAACGGCCAGTGTCTTAGGCAAAGGAACAAGGCACGTCTAAAAGCAAATGTCCTCATGGTGACAATAAAGTTTTTCCATATTGCATCGAGACAAACATCTCCTTTGTAAACCAGAAACTTTTTCATATACTTCCATGTGTACTTTACAAAGGCAGTCCATTAACCCTTTACTGTGTGTGTGTGTGGTGTGTGTGGTGTGTGTGTGTGTGTGGTGTGTGTGTGGTGTGTGTGTGTGTGGTGGGTGTGTGTGTGTGTGTGTGTGTGGTGTGTGTGGTGTGTGTGTGTGTGTGTGTGTCAGGCTGAGGAGTGGGTGTCTGAGCGGATGCAGAAGATGGCAGAAGACGGGAAAGCAGATCTCAGCTACCTGCAGGCCAAGATGAAGCTTCTGCAGAAACACCAGGTGTTCGAGGCAGAGATCCTCGCTCACAGGGAGATCATCGGCTCGGTGCTGCAGGTCCAACATCTCTTACAAAACATGTTTGACTTCACCGGCTTCAAATATCTGAAACTCCATGAGATCCTTCTTCTTCTTTACCTCCAGGCTGGAGAGGAGCTGGTTTCTCTTCGTCATCCGAGGTCTAAGGAGGTGAAGAGGAGTTCCTCCGCCCTGCAGCTCCACTGGGAGGAGCTGAAGAAAGCCCTGGCCAGCAGAGGGAAAGCTCTGGAAGACAACAGAGACTTCCTGGAGTTCCTGCAGAAAGTGGAAGAGGTGGAGGCCTGGATCCGAAACAAGGTAGGACAATAATAATCATAGAGTGGTGCAGTGACGAGTCCTAAAACCCGGAAGTGAGTCAGCATTTCTCCACTTCCTGTTCCCTCGTCTCAGAGCCAATGGGATCTCTCCGTAGGGTTTAGGAGACTAGCTGAACTAAGGTCTGAGGTTGAGACGCATTGAAGAGACGGATCACGTTTTGTTCCACGACATTAAACCATCAGCAGTGACCCCACTGGTGATTTCTGAAGAGTGGACGTGTCTGAGAAACGATGGTTGTTACCAAGTGGCTGAACAGGACTACAGAAGTCGTGGAGGCCGTTGAACGTCATTACGCCGAACACGTAAACACTCCTCTAAGTTAGTTTCTGTCCTGCTTGAAAGCAAGTCCCTGCCTCCTGCAAAGTGTTCAAACTAACACTTCAACTCGTTCCATTTAGAATCTGTGTGTGTGAATATGGATCTGAAGTCGGCGTGACGTTGAAGTCGTGCTGCTGGACTCGGCTGTAGCTCCTTTATAGCGTTAGCATTTTGCTTCTGGAGATTAGATTTATGATTCGAACATTATAAAAGTAGGGTACAAACAAAACGTGCATTTATCAAACAGGTTCGTTTTCCACAGACATTATTTCCAGCTAGTTTCCAAAATCCTACGGAGAAATCCCATTGCTTTCTGTGGAGGGAACCAGCGGCTTACTTCCGGGTGAATACGTCATCCCTGCACCGCTCGATGACATTGCATTTTTATAGCGCTTTTCCTAATGCTCAAAGACGCTTGATGAATAATGGAGGGTAGTGTTTATAATGAGTGTGCAGTGGCGAGTCGTGACTTTTATACCTAGGCCCTCTGACCCCACCCCTTCCCTGGGAAAAAAAAAAAAAGTTATTACGTCACAGCGTATACTTCAGCGGAATATCAGAACAACGGGCGGGGTGCAAAACGCATCAATGAAAGCGACCCTCTGCCACACAAAACAACACCTGTAGATAACCCCATGTGTGTTCTTTGAAATTGAAAAGGATATTGCATTGTGTTTCAATCAATCAATCAATCAATCAATCAATCAATCAATCAATCAATCAATCAATGTTACTTTTGTTGCAGTTGTAACGTCTTGTGTGTACTTTGGCCTGCTTTTATTTTGAAGGCGAGTTTACACTGTTGACAGGAAGTTGTTGTTGCTATGGAAACAAGAAAAGTTTCACAGCGGGCGGAACTTGTCCCATTTAGAGGGAAGATATGATTGGTCAATTGTACTGTCACTTGACATTACTCTCTCGTTCAGTTGCTACATACAGCAGGACCACCAATCAGCTCTTAGCTTCACCTCGCAGAGACGAGCTTCTTTCATTTAACCCTTCACATTCCAACAGAAACTGAATAGGCAGATTCGAAGGATTTATTTCTTTGGAAATGTTATTTTAAATACAATTAAATCAAGTTATTTTGGTAAAACTAATGAAAAATATAACTAAAAATATATATTTTTTAATGTTTTTAAATATTATTTTGTAGAATATCTTAGGCCCTCAGATGACGGCTCGCCACTGCGAGTGTGTTATAGTGTTAAATATCTGCTTCTAAATCCGTCTGTTTTCCAGGAGGTGATGATTAATGTCGGAGATGTTGGAAAGGATTACGAACATGGAGTTCAGCTGCTGAAGAAACTCAGCGAGTTCAGGGGAACTGGAGATGGGGTGAGAAAAAAGGGCCTTACGTTATGTCGGTGTAAACTGTCACTATGTGTGGACTGTGCTAAATGTTTTTATTTGAAAAGGATGCAGGTGTTTGCATGGAATAAGTCAAATGTACAGAACGAATGGGTGAAGATCAGAAAAGAAAATACATACTTACCAAAGGAAGGGATTTTTAATTAAAGGCGTTTGTTCCACTTAATGATTTTGGTTTCTGACTACAGTAGGATGCATAAAAGATACTTACGGTATATTTAATCGATAGGACGTGACGGTAGACGACGCTCACATCACAGCCATCAACAGACTGGCCGACAGACTGGAGAAGAGACAGAGTGCAGAAGAACTGGTTACCGTGAGACAGAGGAGAAAGCAGCTCAACGACAGGTAACACGCGCTTTTTTCCAGACTCCGACCGTCACTCTCGGAGTCGGTTGCCGAGACCCTGGTGCATGCATTGTCACCACCCGCTTGGACGACTGCAATGGTGTCCTGTTCGGGGTTCCCAACAAAACCCCGGACAGGCTCCAGTATGTCCAAAACTGTGCAGCTCGGGTCCTCACACACACAAAGCCGTGGCAGCACATCACTCCCACCCTCACCCTCATCCACCTCCACTGGTTGCCGGTCAAGTTCCGCATCACCTACAAAGTCCTCCTCCTGACCTACAAGTCCCTCCATGCCCTTGCCCCCCAGTACCTATCAGACATCCTCCACCCACATGCCCCACCCCGGAACCTGCGGTCTTCAGACTCTGGCCTGCTCACCACCCCCCGCACCAAACTGAGAACCTTCGGGGACAGAGCCTTCAGCGTGGCAGCCCCCACCCTCTGGAACGCTCTCCCTGCGGAGATTCGCAACATCCCCACACTGGACGCCTTCAAAGGACCCTCAAGTCCCATCTGTTCATCAAGGCTTTCGGCCCTTAAATCGATCTGTTGTTTTGTCTGTCTGACCTTTGTTTGTTTGTGCTTGCCCTATTCCTGTAAAGCGACCTTGGGTCCCTTGAAAGGCGCTATAGAAATCATATTTTATCAGTTTTACAAGTTGTCTTTCGTCTCTTCCAGGTGGAGCAAGTTTCACGGAGATCTGAGCAATTACAAGAAAAAGCTCGAAGGGGCGCTGGTGGTCCACGCTCTGATCCGAGAGCTCGAGGAGGTTCGAGACAGAGCCAACGAGAAGGTGAGTCATCTCATACTAGCTTAAAGGTCTCCTATCATGCAAAATCCACTTTTGATGTCCTTAATACATCAACTTGTGTCCCCGGTGTGTCAGGGAACTCACAAAGTGTCAGGAAATAAAACCCTCTCTCTTTCCTCCGTACCCACATCTCTAAAAACGGGGAACAACGGAGCTGATCCAGATTTGCTGCCGATATGACGTAATGTCTGAAATGTGGGCGGGCTTTACACCCACGGTCCTATCAGAAACGTTGCGATCAGAACTAATGCGCGACGTGTTTTGGACGTAATATAGTCTGTGTTGACATTAGCAAGCATCGCTAACACTCAGAGCTAACCTGTACTGGAGAGAGTATG
>NC_047524.1:15000-150000 GCF_902827115.2 Pseudochaenichthys georgianus | reverse complement strand
GACCCGTGTGCTTCGCTGGTTCTGAGAGAATAGTCAACATCGTGCATCACAAGATAAAACCCCTCTCTCAGGCAGGAATAAGGAGAGAACACACTGAGAGCAGCCCAACGTTGTGCTCAGTGAGGGAAGTGCACACTGATGACCTGGGTCAAAGTTATGGGTCTAAGAAAATAGTTCCCCAACAGTTACATCAAACACGTTTTCCCTTACAGTTACATAACATCCAGTTGTAGTCAGATTACTGTTACACTCCTTAAACATTATTACAATGTTACAAAATAATGTATTAAACAAAATACTGTGTTTACTTTTAAGTTAAAGGGCCCGTGTCACGCTTCTCCGGTTCTGACCCGTCCCCTTGTGTTCTGTAGCTTCTGCATGTAAATGCTCTGCAGAGTCACACACCCTCAAAGTGCACCCTGTAGGGAGTAAAGCTCTGACTCAGAGAAGACCCGTCTGTGCTGCCCCAGAACGCCTCGTGGGCATTTCTCTGTTTCCATTGTTTACTTCTTACGTCCGCGGAGCCGTTACGTTTGGACCAATCCGCGGACTTCCTCACACACACACACTCGGCGGGACGTTGTGAGGAGCAGGACACTGAGCTGTCTCACTGGTGTGGGGTCGGAGAGACAGCGAGGACTCAGCCTGGGCACACACAAACTCCCAGCCAGGCTGCGAGTGTGTGTGTTTCGGGCTGGGTTTCGCTGTGTCTCGCAGACGGCCACTGGGCTCACAGGGGGGGGGGGCAGGTTTTAGTCGACCTCAACAATGGAGTTATGATCAGTAGAAATGGCCATGACTCGGGACCTTTAAGATTTCTGAAGGCCTTGATGAGGCCTGATTTAAGATGACTCATCGTTCTGTTTTACATAATACACTTAATTATAAAATATCATGCATTTATTTGCTTTGCATTTAACATTGAGGCAATCCAAAAGTAACGAAAGTAAATCAGATTACTTTTATATTGTGTTACTTAGACGTTAGACTGATTACATTAACATGTAACTAATAATTGTAAGGGAGTTACTTTTCTTTGGTATCCTCATTACGCAATCAAACGCTCCGTGTAATCCGATACTCCCAGAGCCCGGTCCTTTTTCACCCCTTCAATGTGTGCGTTTCATTCAGGCGCTGCAGTTCCAGCGCTCTCTGGATGACATGGAGCAGAGTGTGGGCTCGGTGGAAAGTGAACTGAACAACGAGGACTGTGGCAGCGACCTGCCGTCCGTCAGCCGGCTGCTGAAGGCTCTGCAGGGCCTGGAGGAGGAGGTGGACGGACTCAGGGACAGAATGCAGGTGCGTGAGCAGCCGATGTGGATGTGTGAGGGATTAGACGGTATCGTGCATGGCGTTTATTATGTTTCTTTATCTCACAGGGTCTGATGGATACAGCGAGGAGCTTCCACTCGCAGGGAAACTTCCTGGCTGAGGAGATCCAGACGAGAGTCGCTCACACCATCAGCAGGTCGGACGTTTGGATTTGGTTTATTAGATTGCTCTTTTCCTGCTGAGAGTTTCTAATCGTTTTCATCTTAAGAAGTAGTACAATGTATTTAACACTTTATCCTATGCTGCCCTCTTGGACAGGCCGCTCTGAAAAAGAGATTTTAATCTGAATGAGACGGTGGTTAAATAAAGGATATATATATCTGGAGTTGCATGGTTTTCACTTGATGTACGGGGATACAAAAACGGTATTTAAAAGTGACTAAAGCTCTCAGACAAATAGCATTACCGTACTTTTCGGACTATAAAGCGCACCTGCATACAAGCCGCAGCAGCTAAATGGTCCGTCTGTCTTGCTCTCGTTCTGTCTCTCGGTTCCACTTTTACTTTGGCGCGCTGCCTGTCTCGCTCTTTTCCGGCCTCCAGCTTTTCTGCTGGAGCCCGCCGCTTAGAGGTGGCGGGCGCGGACCGGTCCTAGAGCCCATAGCGTTAAAGGTGGTTAATTGTACCTGTAAATCCATAGATTTAGGAGGTTCCCTAGTGGCCGTCAGCTGTACACAAAAATGGGGGAAAAAGTCGCGGCTTATAGTCCGAAAAGTACGGTAAATAACATTTAAACTCACTTCTGGTTTTACTAACTAAGGTGGTTTAAGGTCATCCGGATGAACTGTTTACAACTTGCCTGACTGACTGATTTTTTTTCGGACTTCGAGACAAGTGGTTATCGACTGAAACGACCCTTTGACATTATGCAGCAGAAGTATAAATTATGTTCAGCGGTGTTTACAACAGATGTGTTAAAATGCCGTGATGTTTACCCGATCAGGTACAACAGTCTGTCGGAGCCCTGCTGAGTCGGAGGGAAACCCGGAGGCCTGGCAGGTTCTGTTCCAGTTCTACAGAGACCTGGGAGGAGGCGGCCTGGCTGAGCGACAGACTGCCCTCCATCACTAACAGAGAGTGGGGGGGCACTCTGAGCAGCACCCAGCAGCTGCTGCTCAGACACCAGGTACACACACACACACACGCACACACAACACACACACACACACACACGCACACGTGCACACACACACACACACACACACCACACGCGCACACACACACGCGCACACACACATGCTCACTCACACACACGCGCACACCACACATACTCAACGCACGCACGACACACAGCGCACACACACATACTCTAAAAACACACACTCGCATACTCACACATACACACTCGCATACTCACACAGACACACACCACACCAACCCACACACACACACTCGCATACTCACACCACACCCACCCACACACACACACACCACACACCCCACACACACACACACAACAACCACACACACACACACACACACACAACACACACCCACACACACACACACAAAACCCACACAACCCACACACACCCACCAACCACACCCCACACACACACACACACACTCACATACCCACACTCGCATACTCTCACTCTCCCACACACACACACACACACACAACACCCACACACCACAACACAACACACACCACACCCACACACACACCACCTACTCACACACTGCATACTCTCACTCTCACCACACACACACACCCACACCCCACCACACACACACACACCACCCACACACACCACCACACCAATACTGACGCTCACACTCACACACCCACACGTACTCATACTCACACACACGCACCTGCAATGAAACATTAATAAGGAAAAAACAGTGTTTAAAAAATATAGGTTGACACGTATGAGGAATTTGACTTGATGTCATGGTGCATACATAAAAGTAAAACATCAATTTAAAAACGATAGAGAACTATTTTAGTAAACTATAATAACATATTTAAAATAATGGATGTCTGTCTCAAAATAAACTGCCATGAAAAAGAAATGTTTCAACCTGATTCAGAGTAAATAGCTAGATATCAAATATAATATGTTCAATTTTGAAACCAGGGCTTTAGATTAAAGGTCTTTATTTTAAAGTTTATGAATGAATGCTGTGGGTTCTTTTTGGTTAAACTACAGAGGTTTGTGGTAGACTTTAAAGCCTCCCAACACGCTCAGATTTTTTTATGCTTGTTTACTTTTCAGGCTGTGAAGCAGGAGATCTCAAGCCGCGCCCCATTGGTCCAGGCAGTTCAGGAGGCGGGACATAGTCTGGTGAGTAGCTGTCACTCATTATATAAACTCTTTGTTGTGTTAAGAAGGTAGTTTTTTGTACTTTTTTAAGAGTGAAAATAATGAACTAACAAGGCGAGACTTACATTCAACTGACCCCCGCAGGTCAGAGGTCGTCACTTTGCGTCTCACGACATCCGGGAGCGTCTGAAAGAGTTGAAGCGTCTCCACGAGGATCTTCTGACGGAGGCGGAGAGGAAAGGAAACTCCTGCAGGAGGCGCTCAGCATCCACACCTTCCTCACTGAGGTAACAAGATTAATTCATATAACAATACTATTAACGTTGCAAATCTTACATGGACGAGCAACTCCATATCTATCATCATTAATTACCCCGAGAATAATCTACCAGGCTCCCACGGTTACATGATGCTCCTAATCCGTCCGGCAGTGGCTCAGTCAGTCGGGGCTTGGACTGTGAGCCAGTGGCGGTTTTAGGATCGTAGGAGATTCAGGGCTTACATTTTGAAGTTGTTGAGCAGGGGGGGGGGGGGGGCTTGAGCCCAAGTAGCCACCCCCTAGCGCCGCCACTGCTGTGAGCTGTAGGGTCGCCGGTTCAAGTCCCCCACCAGACCTAAATATGGAGCGTGCTACTTGTAGAGGTCCCAGTTCCCCTCCTGCCCTGCCGTGGTGCTGCTTTTGTTTGCTTCTTGTGATTCGGGGCTATAAATTTTTTTAATTTGATTTTGTTTTGATATATAAACGTATGTGTGTGTGGTTTTTTAGGTGTCGGAGTTGGAGCTGTGGCTGGAGGAGCAGCAGGTGAGTCTGGAGTCTCGGGAGAGTGGGAGGAGTGAGGAGGCGACGGAGGCTCTGCTGAGGAAGCTGGACTCTGGACGTAGAGCTGGAAAACCAGAGGAGGACGGTGGAGAAGCTGCAGGAGAGCGGAGCGTCGCTGCAGCACCTCGGACATCCCAACAGGTAGACGCACACATACTATTATACTTTTCATAGTTCCCAGTTATATACAAGAAGAGACATGAAGAAGAGGGGACACATGTTGATGTAGAAGAGACATGAAGAAGATGGGACACATGTTAGAGAGACACGGAGAAGAGGGACACATGTTGATGTAGAAGAGACATGGAGAAGAGGGGACACATGTTGATGTAGAAGAGACATGAAGAAGAGGGGACACATGTTGATGTAGAAGAGACATGAAGAAGAGGGGACACACGTTGATGTAGAAGAGACATGAAGAAGAGGGGACACATGTTGATGTAGAAGAGACATGAGAAGAGAGGGGACACATGTTGATGAAGAAGAGACATGAAGAAGAGGGGACACATGTTGATGTAGAAGAGACATGGAGAAGAGGGGACACGTGTTGATGTAGAAGAGACATGAAGAAGAGGGGACACATGTTGATGTAGAAGAGACATGAAGAAGAGGGGACACATGTTGATGTAGAAGAGACATGAAGAAGAGGGGACACATGCTGATGTCGAAGAGACATGAAGAAAAGGGGACACATGTTGATGTAGAAGAGAGGACACATGTTGATGTAGAAGAGACATGGAGAAGAGGGGACACATGTTGATGTGGAAGAGACATGGAGAAGAGGGGACACATGTTGATGTAGAAGAGACATGGAGAAGAGGGGACACATGTTGATGTAGAAGAGACATGAAGAAGAGGGGACACATGTTGATGTAGAAGAGACATGAAGAAGAGGGGACACATGTTGATGAAGAGAGACATGAAGAAGAGGGGACACATGTTGATGTAGAAGAGACATGAAGAAGAGGGGACACATGTTGATGTAGAAGAGACATGAAGAAGAGGGGACACATGTTGATGTAGAAGAGACATGAAGAAGAGGGGACACATGTTGATGTAGAAGAGACATGAAGAAAGAGGGGACACATGTTGATGTAGAAGAGACATGAAGAAGAGGGGAACATGCTGATGTCGAAGAGACATGAAGAAAAGGGGACACATGTTGATGTAGAAGAGACATGAAGAAGAGGAGACACATGTTGATGAAGAAGAGACATGAAGAAGAGGGGACACATGTTGATGTAGAAGAGAGGACACATGTTGATGTAGAAGAGACATGGAGAAGAGGGGACACATGTTGATGTAGAAGAGACATGGAGAAGAGGGGACACATGTTGATGTAGAAGAGACATGAAGAAGAGGGGACACATGCTGATGTCGAAGAGACATGAAGAAAAGGGGACACATGTTGATGTAGAAGAGACATGAAGAAGAGGAGACACATGTTGATGAAGAAGAGACATGAAGAAGAGGGGACACATGTTGATGTAGAAGAGAGGACACATGTTGATGTAGAAGAGACATGGAGAAGAGGGGACACATGTTGATGTAGAAGAGACATGGAGAAGAGGGGACACATGTTGATGTAGAAGAGACATGGAGAAGAGGGGACACATGTTGATGTAGAAGAGACATGAAGAAGAGGGGACACATGTTGATGTAGAGGAGACATGAAGAAGAGGGGACACATGTTGATGTAGAAGAGACATGAAGAAGAGGGGACACGTGTTGATGTAGAAGAGACATGAAGAAGAGGGGACACATGTTGATGTAGAAGAGACATGGAGAAGAGGGGACACATGTTGATGTAGAGGAGACATGAAGAAGAGGGGACACATGTTGATGTAGAAGAGACATGAAGAAGAGGGGACACATGTTGATGTAGAAGAGACATGAAGAAGAGGGGACACATGTTGATGTCGAAGAGACATGAAGAAGAGGGGACACGTGTTGATGTAGAGGAGACATGAAGAAGAGGGGACACATGTTGATGTAGAAGAGACATGAAGAAGAGGGGACACGTGTTGATGTAGAAGAGACATGAAGAAGAGGGGACACGTGTTGATGTAGAGGAGACATGAAGAAGAGGGGACACATGTTGATGTAGAAGAGACATGAAGAAGAGGGGACACGTGTTGATGTAGAAGAGAAATGAAGAAGTGGATTTTGCACAATAGGTGACCTTTTAACTGGTATGTTCAAAATGAATTAAACAGTGTTTCTGTCTCAGTCCTCTCGTCAGCGAGGCTCTCCCGGGTGTTGCCGAACGCTTTGAGACTCTCCTCCGACTCTCAACATCTCGTCGCTCCGCTCTGGAAGACCAGCTCCGCCTCTACGTGTTCGAGAGAGAAGCCAAAGAACTACAAACATGGCTGACATCCAAGAAGACGGTGGTGGAGTCCAAAGACTGCGGACAAGATCTGGAGGACGTGGAGGTGAGTCTCGCGTAAAATTAGAAGTACTGACTAAACTTCTTCACTCAAGTTAAAGTAAAGAAGTAGGGCCTTTGAAATGTACTTAAAAGTGGGGTAGGTTATTAACTTCAGATACAGTTATATATATTCCATGGAATGCTCTTAACATCCCGATAGCAATGAATATCTGAAGTGCTTTGACAAAAAATCCATAAAAAAATATCATCTCTGGAAGCCGTGGCGCTGTAAAAAGCACGACCAATCATCTGAGCCGGCTAAAGTAGCTGGATGGCCTACCTGCCTGTCAGCCTTCCATCTGGGCACAAACTGATCTCGTGCCCTCATTGGTCATGTGCGCGTTCGTGTGTGTTGGGGGAGGGGCTCTGTGAGGAAGTCTGAAGGAAGGGGCAGATGGTGATAGACACGGTTCGCCACTGATAGAACAATAATGTCATTGTTAGCTAATGAATGTTTCGATGCTGAACAAAAAGCTAAATGAATGGGGGGTAATATCTGCGAGGGTTTGACAACAAAATCTCATTGTTTCCGTCATGTTCAAAAGGGGCAAGAAGAAGCTTGCCCTCTAGCGTACATTGTTCATGAAAATAAAGTTTAGGTCCTCGTCATCACCGTGATATCTGATTCCTTGTTTTAAACTTCCCCGTCCTGCAGGTGCTTCAGAAGAAGTTGGAGGTCCTGGTGTCGGAGATGTCGGTCTGGGTCGGACCCGGCTGACCTCGGTGCAGCAGCTGAGTCGAGGCCTTCAGACGGACAGCTCGGCGCGGAGGAGAGACGACGCCCTCAGCGATCTGTGGGAGGAGCTTAACAGCAGCATCAGGGCCAGAGAGCAGGTAGGAAACATCCCAGAGTTCACAAACATCCGATACCTGTGGGAGGAAAGAGGGGGTAGCAGTGTGTATACAGTATGCTGTTGTGCACACAGTTCCTCCAGAAGAACCCTTTTGTAGCATACCTGTCTGCCCCACCTGTGTTGCTCTCCCACTGTATGTTTGCAGTAAATACTTTTTTGTTTGTTTTTTACAGTTCTGTTAGTTCACATTATTTACAATTTGTTTAATTAATTAACCCTTTTTTTTGTTCTTCAAAAGAACCGATAAGAGTACCGTTAAGGACCGGATCGATAAGTGGTATCGATAAAGTAGTAGTACCGTTAAAACCTTAACGATACCCATCCCTAGTTATAACGCTTGTCAGAATCAGAAACAGGTTTATCACCAGGTAGGTTGACATGTACGAGGAATTTGACTTGCTGTCGTGGTGCGTACTTACAAGTAAAAACAAATGTTTAAAACACAGATAGAGAACTATTTTATGAAAATTATAATAACATAAAAAAATAATATATATATATCAGTGGCGAACCGTCAGGGCCTTCAAGATATGCAGAGAACACCCTGGAACACTCAGATAAAACAAACAATTGAATTATATAAATAAAAGGTATATAAAATGATAAATGAGAATGGTATCTGTGTTGTTGATCTGTAATATCACAGTGTTACGTTGATTTGTTTGTCCTTCTCGGACCATGCACTACGCATTTCAGTGGTTTTGTGTTAGACAAAGAAAGCAACCAATCAGATCTTGTTTCTGGGTATTCTAGAAGCCCCGCTAGTTCACTGGCTCGAGACAGAGGATCTAGATGAATGCGACGAAGCAATTCATGCCGTTTATTGTTTTTAACGTTGAAATGACGAGTGCAACAGGTGGAGAGGAAGTTGTTGCGGAATTGTTGTGAGTACCCTTTAAGACGACAATTCAGTGAAAAGACGGACATTATAATGCGGCGGCGGGGGGTGTGTGTGTCTACAGAAGGTCCAGTTGTGATAGACACGGTTCGCCACTGATATATATATATAGTAAATAATATATAGCAGTATTGTGCGGAATGCTTTGGCAATACTATGTTTAAAATGTGGTCAAGCCAATAAAGCCCCTTGTGTTGTATTGTGTTGTGTTGTGTTGTGTTGTTTTGTGTTGTATTGTGTTGTGTATCCCGTGTCCTCCAGAGTCTGCAGGCAGCGCGGGAAGTTCATCAGTTTTAATCACGACGTGGACGAGCTGAAGGGCTGGATGGCGGAGAAAGAGGCGGTGCTGGAGGCGGAGGATCCGGAGCACGACCTGCACTCCATCCAGACTCTGCTGAGGCAGCACGAGGCGCTTGGAGGTGAGGACGTCTGAAAGGGAGGGGCGTGCGAGGCAGAAAAATCTAAAACTCACAAGTAGATGTTTCTGTTGATGTTTATATAAAGTACCAACTTTTCTGATTAGTTGTGGGAAAGTTTGATGTGTCCTTCACGTATAAGAGATGAATATTGCTTTTAGAGCCATAAATACGTGTGTTTTTTATAGTTATATTTGGTTTGACCTGTGGTGGAATATGTATTGGAATAACATATTTGACTTTAGTACAACACCACACTGGTGAAAATACTCAATATTCAAATTGTATCTGAAGTAAAAGTACTAAAGTATTTGCCAATGACGTATACCAGTGGTTCCCAAACTTTTGTGCCCAAGGCACACCAAAGGACAAGTAAAAATCTCAAGGCACACCTATTGTGCAAAATAAGCCCTTATAACACGTGTTATCACTGATATCATGTAAAATATCTGTAAATGTACATAACTATTTACCAAATAAAAAAATAAAAACTATATTACTCATGAAATATTTATTAACAAAATATTTCAGAAATTAATTTGAAACTTTATCAAATTAGGCTTCATCAAAGCAGCAACACACTCATTTAAACCAGACAGAGAACCCAACTCCAGAGATGGGGTCATTACTACAAAAATGTAATATATTACATATTACTTTTTAAAAAAAAGTAATATATTACACTTACTTTCGTTACTATCTACATAAAGTAACTCACCGAGCACGTGCGAACTGCGCATGCGTGAGTGGCAATAACTTTCCTTTACCAGCAGGCGGCGGTAGTGTGTATTTGTCATTCAAACCAGGCAATAACCGGAAGACAGAGAAGAAGAACAGACTCCGTGATATAAACAAAAAAACATGTGTTCTTTGCAGGTGTTTGGTTGAGGTTTTACGTGGTGTTTCCAGCAGTGGATAACAGCTTCTGGTCTGGACACAGTTTGCATCTCACCGTCACATTCCTGTCTATCTTTCGGATGAACTCAAAAATAATGGGCATACCCCCACCCCCCTCGAAAGTTATCGGCTGACTCAGCCCATGTTATGCAGCACTGCATGTGGAGATGTGGACGCGCAAGTCGCGCAGATTACGTACATATAACCTACAAAGTACTGATACCCTATTAGTAAATTAAAAAATAATTATTTTTTGTTTTTGTGTCGTTGTATATCGCAATAATAACGTATGGTTGTCACAAAATCCCACGGCACACCCGGACTTGACTCACGGCACACCAGTGTGCCGCGGCACACACCGTTTGGGAACCACTGACGTATACAGTACCAAAAGGCGAGTACAAATGATATAGAAAGACCTTTTTCAAATAGTACATAGTTATTATTGTAAGGGAAACTTCTGCAGCAATGGAGAGTCAGGACTCAGAGAGACACGAAGAGAGTTGGAGCCTTGATGTCAACACTGACGGTTTATTACAAGTCCTCGACCGGAGGATTCACGGTCACAAGTCACAGCAGCCAGCGGTTCTGACCTGCACGGGTAGAGTTGCCACATAAATTCCTCCCGCGCCTCTCTCCTGCTAGACCCTTTTAAATGGTTACAGAGAGTAATCAACATATTGGGGGAGATAACGTAAACATCTGGGAACACTGGAGATAGCCTAAACATCTGGGGACACTGAATCAAATGTCTGACCCTTAATGGCCTCGAAGCCATCGTAACCATAAACCATTTGTGACCGAGAGTCATAAACTGGAATATCAACATAGCTGAGGCCTACCATTCCTTAAGACAGATAACAGATGTCAGGGTTGGTCATAAATGTCAAAGGGCAAAAAGGTTAGATATATAGGAGAATTATTCCCTAACAATTATTACATTTTAGTTAGTAAAGATTTAGTTTAATTTTATATACTCCTGGAAATGTCCTCGATAAGGATTAATGCAGTTTTTCTTATCCATCCATTTTGTATCTGTAGAGTTCAATAAATGGAGTGCAGTAAAAAGAACAATATTTGCATCTGAAATGAACCGTAAGAAAAGTTTGAAGTAGCAGAAAATGGAAACCGCTGTTACCAGATTTGCGTAATAGTTGTCTAGCTGTAAGTACGATTATAATCTTGTTGCTTGTATGTTTTAAACTCTTAACAACATCAGTTAACCTGCCTGGTTGTTGTTTGTGCCATCAGAGGGACCTGGCTCTGATCTCAGAGGAGGTGAAGAAGAGTGAAGATGAAGGTCGAGCTCTGAGCCGCCGCAGCCTCCGGTCCGATCCGCTGTGACTCAGAGGCTGGAGGAACTGGAGGTTTTCTGGAGAAACGTCCAGGAGAAAAGCCTCCCAACGAAGAGCCAGACTGGGCCAGGCCGAAGACGTTCAGAAATACTTATCCCTCTGTAGCGAGCTCATGTATGTCCATTTAAAAATGACAGTTGTTAGCTCATGTAGCTACATTTAAAATGACAGTTGTTAGCTCATGTAGGTACATTTAAAATGACAGTTGTTAGCTCATGTAGCTACATTTAAAATGACAGTTGTTAGCTCATGTAGCTACATTTAAAATGACAGTTGTTAGCTCATGTAGCTACATTTAAAATGACAGTTGTTAGCTCATGTAGCTACATTTAAAATGACAGTTGTTAGCTCAGGTAGCTACATTTAAAATGACAGTTGTTAGCTCATGTAGCTACATTTAAAATGAAAGTTGTTAGCTCATGTAGCTACATTTAAAAGGATAGTTGTTAGCTCAGGTAGCTACATTTCAAATCACAGTTGTTAGCTCATGTAGCTACATTTAAAATGACAGTTGTTAGCTCAGGTAGCTACATTTAAAATCACAGTTGTTAGCTCATGTAGCTACATTTAAAATGACAGTTGTTAGCTCATTTAGCTACATTTAAAATGACAGTTGTTAGCTCATGTAGCTACATTTAAAATGAAGTTGTTAGCTCATGTAGCTACATTTAAAATGAAAGTTGTTAGCTCATGTAGCTACATTTAAAACGGCAGTTGTTAGCTCATGTAGCTACATTTAAAATCACAGTTGTTAGCTCATGTAGCTACATTTAAAATTACAGTTGTTAGCTCATGTAGCTACATTTAAAATTACAGTTGTTAGCTCATGTAGCTACATTTAAAATGACAGTTGTTAGCTCATGTAGCTACATTTAAAATGACAGTTGTTAGCTCATGTAGCTACATTTAAAATGACAGTTGTTAGCTCAGGTAGCTACATTTAAAATTACAGTTGTTAGCTCATGTAGCTACATTTAAAATCACAGTTGTTAGCTCATGTAGCTACATTTAAAATGACAGTTGTTAGCTCAGGTAGCTACATTTAAAATTACAGTTGTTAGCTCATGTAGCTACATTTAAAATCACAGTTGTTAGCTCATGTAGCTACATTTAAAATGACAGTTGTTAGCTCAGGTAGCTACATTTAAAATTACAGTTGTTAGCTCATGTAGCTACATTTAAAATCACAGTTGTTAGCTCAGGTAGCTACATTTAAAAGGACAGTTTGTTGGCTCATGTAGGGTCCATTTAAAAGGACAGTTGTTAGCTCATGTAGCTACATTTAAAATCACAGTTGTTAGCTCAGGTAGCTACATTTAAAAGGACAGTTGTTAGCTCATGTAGGTCCATTTAAATGGACAGTTGTTAGCTCATGTAGCTACATTTTAAAAATCACAGTTGTTAGCTCAGGTAGCTACATTAAAATGACAATTGTTAGCTCAGGTAGCTACATTTAAAATGACAGTTGTTGGCTCATGTAGCTACATTTAAAATGACAGTTGTTAGCTCATGTAGGTACATTTAAAATGACAGTTGTTAGCTCATGTAGCTACATTTAAAATGACAGTTGTTAGCTCATGTAGCTACATTTAAAATGACAGTTGTTAGCTCATGTAGCTACATTTAAAATGACAGTTGTTAGCTCATGTAGGTACATTTAAAATGACAGTTGTTAGCTCATGTAGCTACATTTAAAATGACAGTTGTTAGCTCATGTAGCTACATTTAAAATGACAGTTGTTAGCTCATGTAGCTACATTTAAAATGACAGTTGTTAGCTCATGTAGCTACATTTAAATGACAGTTGTTAGCTCAGGTAGCTACATTTAAAATGACAGTTGTTAGCTCATGTAGCTACATTTAAAATGAAAGTTGTTAGCTCATGTAGCTACATTTAAAAGGATAGTTGTTAGCTCAGGTAGCTACATTTCAAATCACAGTTGTTAGCTCATGTAGCTACATTTAAAATGACAGTTGTTAGCTCAGGTAGCTACATTTAAAATCACAGTTGTTAGCTCATGTAGCTACATTTAAAATGACAGTTGTTAGCTCATTTAGCTACATTTAAAATGACAGTTGTTAGCTCATGTAGCTACATTTAAAATGAAAGTTGTTAGCTCATGTAGCTACATTTAAAATGAAAGTTGTTAGCTCATGTAGCTACATTTAAAACGGCAGTTGTTAGCTCATGTAGCTACATTTAAAATCACAGTTGTTAGCTCATGTAGCTACATTTAAAATTACAGTTGTTAGCTCATGTAGCTACATTTAAAATTACAGTTGTTAGCTCATGTAGCTACATTTAAAATGACAGTTGTTAGCTCATGTAGCTACATTTAAAATGACAGTTGTTAGCTCATGTAGCTACATTTAAAATGACAGTTGTTAGCTCAGGTAGCTACATTTAAAATTACAGTTGTTAGCTCATGTAGCTACATTTAAATCACAGTTGTTAGCTCATGTAGCTACATTTAAAATGACAGTTGTTAGCTCAGGTAGCTACATTTAAAATTACAGTTGTTAGCTCATGTAGCTACATTTAAAATCACAGTTGTTAGCTCATGTAGCTACATTTAAAATGACAGTTGTTTAGCTCAGGTAGCTACATTTAAAATTACAGTTGTTAGCTCATGTAGCTACATTTAAAATCACAGTTGTTAGCTCAGGTAGCTACATTTAAAAGGACAGTTGTTAGCTCATGTAGGTCCATTTAAAAGGACAGTTGTTAGCTCATGTAGCTACATTTAAAATCACAGTTGTTAGCTCAGGTAGCTACATTAAAAGGACAGTTGTTAGCTCATGTAGGTCCATTTAAAATGACAGTTGTTAGCTCATGTAGCTACATTTAAAAATCACAGTTGTTAGCTCATGTAGCTACATTTAAAATGACAATTGTTAGCTCAGGTAGCTACATTTAAATGACCAGTTGTTGGCTCATGTAGCTACATTTAAAATGACAGTTGTTAGCTCATGTAGGTCCAGAACAGTAAAGTAAAGAAGTACAAAAGACGTATGAAGCTGACGTCTGTGTTGTGTTTCAAGGGCCTGGCTTGAGGGAGATGTTGTCTCTGGTTCGAAGCGAGGCGCTGAGCGTGGAGGGAAACGACCTGGAGCATCTTATTAAAAAACATGAGGAGTATCGCGTCCAGATTGACCGCCAGCTCAGCAAATCACTGGCTGTGAAAGAGGACGGGAGCGTCTGATCGAGGGAGGGAACTTCATGTCTCCAGAGGTAAGAAGTTAAATCTAAGAAGGAGGATATTCTACTGAAATACGATGACACTTCAATGCTCAGATCAGGTCTGAAATGTGACTTGCATCCCAGCAGCTCCATGTGTCACATCAACAGACACATATCATCATAAACATCACAATCAGTGAGAGAAAACATGCTCAAGAGCCTTCAGCGTAACACTCAGAGGCCACAGGAGGGAAATGAGTAATTATATAGACATTTGTATTCATTGGGAAAAACCCCTTGAGATGCACCATCTCGTTTCAAGGGGGTCCCCGACAATAGCAACAACTTACAGACATACATAAACAAAAAGACAAAATGCAAAACATGACACACAAGACAAACCACATGCAGTCTGTTAAGTGAAATTCAAGCTATGCATAATTGCTGTTCGGGAAAGATAACGTGTATTCTGAAAAGGAAAAATTAAACCTTTGATGGGGTTGAGGCCCGTTTCTCAACTGAATGTTAAAGGGGACCTATCATGCAAATGCACTTTATTATGTCTTTTAAAACATGTGTCCCCGGTGTGTCGGGGAAACTCACGCAGCATTAGAAAATAAAACCCAACCCTCTCTCTTTTCCTCCGTACCCAAATCTCTAAAAACGGGGAACAACGGAGCTGATCCAGATTTGCGTCCAATATGACGTAACATCTGAAATGTGGACCCACGGGCCAATCAGAAAGTTGCTCTCAGAAACAAATGCCCGACTGTTTTGGACGTAATATGGTCGGTGTTTGCATTAGCATCGCTAACACTCAGAGCTAACCTGTACTGGAGAGCATGTGTGTGAAGAAGCAGGAAGTAGAAAGGAAACTCACCTTGTGGTGTAACCGGCAAGAGAGGAAGCCTTTGAGCTCCAGACTGTTTCAGATCCTGATGATCCATGATATGGCATTTCATCACGGCAGCATTAGTTTAGACGGTAGCTGCCGGGTCCCGCATGAGCTCAGACCCCTCCTCTTTAAAAGCTTTATCCCCAAATCAGCACTTTAGAAACAGGAAGTGAAATAGAGGGATATGAGGCGAGGCTAGAATGATCTGTTTGGTATTTTGAGGCAAAACACTTCATAGACATATTTTTATATATCTTTATATATCTGAGACCTGTGCTGTGTCCTGATAGGTGACCTTCAATGTGTCAAACATGCTAAGAAATAACAATGGGAATCCATGAGAGCAATCTGTTTGAAAGTAAAAGTAAAGTACTTCTTAGACTACCGTGACTGTACACTTTTTTAGGATAATGTTGCTACTATGCCCAATTGTTTTTGATTTATTTCATTTAATGTCTTTTATTTTTATTATATATTTCAATTCAAAACCAAATTAAACGTTTGCCTGTTTTTCACTTTTCTTATGTAAGTTTGTGTACGATATTGCGTGTCTTGTAACTATGTTGTTTAAAAGAATGAAAAATAAGAACAAAAAAGACCCTTTAGCGTGCATTTGATCTGGATTCAGCTCTGTAATCCCATCCTCATCCCCTTCCTCCTCCTCGCAGGTGGAGGAGCGAGTCTGTGAGCTGGAGGAGCTGGAGGAGAAGGTGGTGAAGGTGTGGGAGGAAACCAGGATCCTTTACGAGGAGGAGCTGGAGATCTGTCTCCTGCAGAGGGAGCTCGAGCAGGCGGAGCGATGGCTGAGCTCGTATGAAAACACACTGATGGCCGAGGACTACGGGGTACGTCTGGACCACATTAAAGGAGCATTATGGAGGCTTAGACCAGTGTTTTTCAAAGTGGGGGGGCCCGACCCCCCGGGGGGCCGCCAGGAGGGTCACGCAAAGTTTGAGGGAAAGGGGAATTTATTTCTTTTTTGAAAGTTACATTTTTTTTTTTTTTTTTTGATGTTATTAATAACTGCATCTATCAATCTATGAGTCCTTTGAAGCCAATCTTTTAATATTTTGTATTTATTAATATTTTTTGGTTTTAAATCACACGGCCGCCCTTCAAGCCAATCAGAATCGAGCTGCCGCTACTGAGAGTGAAACTGAGTATCTGCTCAGCTTTTGGAGCAAGTGAGAGCGAGTGAATATTTCGCTCTGCAGCTGGATGAGAGCACGGATGTAGCAAATGTTGTTGTTTATATATATGAATATAAATATGTTTATTGTTAATATTACTGTTGAATATTATATATAATATTATTAAGGCATAAGTAGCTTTCAAAAATGCTGAAAAATACATGTTAATTGTTCATATTACTGTTCAAATTATATAATATTATAAAGACAGAAATCACTTTAAAAATGCTTTAAAATATGTTTACTGTTGATATTACAGTTTAATATTGTGTTAAGAATGTTTATAACAGAACAAACAAAAGATAAATACAAAAAAAATAGAAGAATAACTGATTATTAATTATTAATACAAATATATATTAAGAAAATGTATTAAGCTGTATGATTAATTTGTCATATTCTCCATTATAATGTACTCATCATTTAAAAAATAATTGCAACAGGGGGGTCTCCGCCAGAGGATAATGCTGTATGGGGGTCGTTGGCATGGCAACGTTTGGGAACCCCTGGCTTAGACAACTGTTCAAGCCACTGAAGTGTCGCTTTGTTTACGTATCGAACGCACTGTACATATATAAAAAAAGACTTAATTATTAACACTCAGGGCTCTACGCTAACTTTTACAAGTGGTTGCCAGGCAACAGCTTTTGGTTGGACATACGGTTGCCATTTTTAGTCACCTTATATTTTAAATAATGAAGATACTATACATCAACTTAATAATGAACATGTGACACAAAATAATGTTCCAATGCCTTACAATAAGTAATTAACACACTTATTTGGAACTTAAGTGGTCGGAAACTTGTCCACCCTCAATTGCTGGTATACTAAACACCAGAAGTGCAGCTGTTGTTCTTCACAGATCACTAGTTTCTTGGTCATCCGTTGTTTTCCTTTCAAATGTGGGTTTTCTTGACCTCTGTGCTGACCCCCACCATAGATCCACTGGCCCTTCAGCATTGAAGTCTTGACCTCTGTGCTGACCCCCACCATAGATCCACTGGCCCTTCAGCATTGAAGTCTTGACCTCTGTGCTGACCCCCACCACAGACCCACTGGCCCTTCAGCATTGAAGTCTTGACCTCTGTGCTGACCCCCACCATAGACCCACTGGCCCTTCAGCATTGAAGTCTTGGATTGGCCAGACTAATACATTTCTAAAGTTAAATAAATGAAAACCATTCACAGTTAAGAATTAGATATTAATTATTAATGCTGTAAATGACCTGTAATATGTCACGCGAGTCAACCTGCATGGCTTTCTGGCTCCGTAATCACACCAATGCACGTGCAACTTAAGTATCAGGTTCCGACTGGTCACAACAATAATTAAATATCACTAATACAACAACTAATTAACATTTATCTATGTTCGGGTGCACATTTTGCTGTTTGCTGTTCTTATTTCTTTATGTTAGAAACTGGTTTCTAAGCAACCAAAGGCCAAGAAGTGGTTGACATTTTTTCTGAATGGTTGCCAATGGCAACCTGGCAACCTTTGCTGTCGAGCCCTGACACTTAATGTGCTTTTTTTTTTAGCCTGTTACTGTTTTCCAATTAACTTGAATCAGCTTTCCAATCAGCATACAACAAAATGACATTTAGAAACGCAACAACAGAGCGAGACATGACCTCAGTGTGTGTGTGTGTGTGTGTGTGTGTGTGTGTGTGTGTGTGTGTGTGTGTGTGTGTGTGTGTGTGTGTGTGTGTGTGTGTGTGTGTGTGTGTGTGTGTGTGTGTGTGTGTGTGTGTGTGTGTGTGTGTGTGTGTGTGTGTGTGTGTGTGTGTGTGTGTGTGTGTGTGTGTGTGTCCAACATTAGCTCCTACTTATAGCATAGGCGCTAATCGACAGGGCATGTCACCAATTTTTGGAGGTGTCTACTAGACAACAAAATTACTCGATTTTTTTTTAGAGGAAAATACTGTACGTTCGACTCAACGCTAGGAAATGAGACCAGTTTTTTATGGTGTAATAATACAGCTGTTATTTACCAACTGGAAAATGTGTCATTATCATCATTGTTCAATTAAATGATTGATAACAAAGTAAAAGTTGGAGAAAAATGTGTCAATACTTTTCAAATACAGTCAAAAAATTATATCAAACGTGTATTTATTATACCTGTAACAATATCTACACAATGACTGTAAACTTATAAGTGTGTTTTGGCTGTGCGGTAGACCTAAAACACGTGCCGTCAGATCGACTGAATCATGGCTGTTGTTTTATTTCCCTCCAGGACTCTGTGTCCGATGTGATGGAGCTGCTGAAGAGGCAGGAGGACCTGGAGGCCATGATTCAGGCTCAGAGCGAGCGCTTCAGCGCACTGCAGAAGAAGAAGACACAGGTGGGTTGGTCACGGTCTGAAACGCGTTCACACCAGCCTTGTAGAGTCCGGTTGAATCGAACCCTGGTGCGTTTAGCCGCTTGGTGCGGTTCGTGTGGGTCGGTGTGAACGCAGTCTTTCCATCCATCCATCTTCTCCGCTTCTCCGTGGTCGGGTCTCGGGGGTAGCAGCTCCAGCCCCAAACGTTCCTTCCCCCTCATCCACCAGCTCTGACTGGGGGGTCCCAAGGCGCTCCCAGGCCAGAAGAGATATAATCCCTCCACCTGGTCCTAGGTCTACCCCTTGGTCTCCTCCCAGCTGGACGTGCCTGGAACACCTCCCTAGGGAGGCGCCCAGGTGGCATCCTAACTAGGTGCCCGAACCACCTCAACTGGCTCCTTTCGACGCGAAGGAGGAGCGGCTCAACTCCGAGTCCCTCCCTGATGACCGAACTTCTCACCTTATCCCTAAGGGAGACGCCAGCCACCTGGCGGAGGAAACCCATCTCGGCCGCTTGTATCCGCGATCTCGTTCTTTCGGTCGTGACCCATCCTTCATGACGAGGTGAGGGGAGGAACGAAAACGGCCCGGTAGACAGAGAGCTTTGCCTTCTGGCTCAGCTCCCTTTCCGTCACACGGTGCGGTAAAGCGACTGCAGTACCGCTCCCGCTGCTACGACTCTCCGGCCCATCTCACGCTCCATTGTTCCCTCACTCGAGAACAAGGCCCCGAGATACTTGAACTCCTTCACTTGGAGTCTTTCTTTATCCTTTATTTATCCAGGAATGTCCCATTGAGATACAAGATCTCTTCTTCCAGGGAGTCCTGACCAACACGGCACACATCACGTTTCAACATAAAACAAGGGCATTAAACAATTCAAATATAAATCCAGAAGGCCATTTGTTTAGTGGCAAGAAGCATACTCACATCAGCAATAGCATCAGGTACACAGCTACATGTTTCATGAAGGGCTAATCGTAGCATACCTTTAAAAGCATGTACAGCAGGAAGTGCCTCGAGACAAAGTTTCACTTGCAGCGTATTCCATAAAAAGTCTGAGACCTCTGAAGTGAACTAAACAACCGGACTCTGGTCCGCTAAAAGAGGCGGTCTCGGAGCGCTTGCTAGTGAACTCTGGAGCGGATCATCGCTGGTGTGAACGCAGTCCGCACCGAAACATAGGAAGCGTAGTATTTACGAGTCACAAGAACGCGGGTGGCTTCAAAACGTTAGTGAAAGAGTGAAGCAGAATGAAGTGTCGTGTAAAGTTATAACAACTATCAAACTAAAAACTCGGGGAAACCCCTCCTCACTGCAGAACGTCTCCCTTTCACTTCAAACCTTTATTTAACCAGATGGTCCCTTGAGGTCAGACATCTCTTTTTCAAGGGAGACCTGCAGCGTACAGGTTCCACATGAAACATGAAACTATAAAGGACATCATACATTATATTTACAGGATACATAGTTATAGACATTTACAAGTGCCCATAGTATCAGCAAGCATTTCACTTAGCCTAGCTTTAAAGACATGCAGAGGAAAGAGATGCTCAGTTTCAATTCTTGCTGAAGATTGTTCCATCAAGTGGAGCTGCGCATAAAAGCCGTCTTCCCTACGACAGTCCTTGCTCTCGGCACATCTAACAAGACTACATCCTGCCATCTCAGACAATAGCTGCTTGCAACTCTCCGTGTCTCAGAGAGCAGATATAATACGGGAGTTTACCCAACAAAGCTTTATAGATGAACGTGTACCAGTGACTGAGCCTCCGTACAGAGAGTGAAGGCAGACCTGCCTTGGCCTACAGGGTGCAGTGATGAGTCAGCGCTTTACAGTTAGTGACACATCTCAGTGCGCTGTGATAGGCGGCATCCAACTTGACCAGGTAATGAGCAGGTGCATTCATATAGACCAGATCCCCATAGGCCAGCACAGGTCAAAGGTCACAGAGCCTTTTCCTGGCCTCAAGCGAGAAGCAGGACTTGTTTCTGAAAAAGAAACCCTCAGCTTTTTAAGCAGGTTATTGACCTGAAGTTTAAAAGTAAGACAGTCATCAAGCCAGATACCCAGGTATTTGTAGCGATGGCTGATATCTCTCATTAGCCGATATGTGTTATAATGTCTTTATCGCACGTTGTCTGATTATATAATCATATGCGCCGTCTGCGAGAGGCCGTTGATCTGCTCTCCAGATTAACAGCAGCATGAGAATAACCGGCGGAGGCTCCGGTAGAAATGGTCGGGATTTGCGTTTTTACCCCCTTAATGTCCGACCAATGGTTGAACAGCATTTCCGAGCACATGACTTGTGTTTAAAGTTTAAAGTCGGTTTGAGTTTTCCCCGTGTGAACGCAAACCGAACCTTCTGAAAAATGAGATACTGGAACAAACTGTCGTCTGGTGCGCAGCTGAGTAGCGGACTATTAGGTGTGAATGCGACCTAAGAGAGGCAAACATCTATTTTACATTTTCTCTTAAGTATGTATTTGCTTTGAAATGTAATGCCAAATATATTAAGGCGTCTGCTCTGTGAAATACAATTATACATTCTTCTAAACATCTTTGTTTTGGATTGTTTGTATGCTCTTAAAGGTCTCCTATAATATAAAATGCACTTTTTGATGTCTCTTATTTGTGTCCCCGGTGTGTCGTAAAATAAAACCCTCTCTCTTTTCCTCCGTACCCACATGTCTAAAAACGGGGGTTCAACGGAGCTGATCCAGATTTGCTGCAGTCATGACGTCATATAGGAAATGTTGGCTGGCAGAAACGTCGTTCTTTTTATTTGTTATAAGGCTACGGACCCAGAATCAGCACTTTAGTAACAGGGCTGAAATAGAGGGATATGGCTAGAATGGGTCATCTGTTTGGTATTTTGATCAAAACACTTCACAGACATGTTTTTTAAATATCTGATCCCTTTAAATGTCCCCTTTCTCCTCAGAGGGAGAAGAGACTTCATGGAAACGAGAGCACGGACCTTGAGGACAGAAAACCTGCAGCCAGAGTTTCGTCTCTGAGGAGCAAACCGTCCGATCCAAAGACCCCTTGGCCCTCCAGAGACATCGTGCGGCGAGTCAGCAGCGGCACGCGGACGGACAGAAACATCAGATCTCCGGTACAAGACAAAAAACCCAGCGTCAAAACCTCTGCTAGTCCTCCGCCCAGTCCTCCTCCCCACCGTGACACCAGGAGATACTCCAGCAGGAGGACGTGGGAGGTGGAGCGAGAAGAAGCTCCTCCTCCAACTCCGACTGTAAGGACATGGAGGAGTCGGAGCAGCCAATCACCGGACTCCTCTTCTCCAAAGCCTCCTTCTCCCTCCTCCCCTCAAAGCTCCGTCTCTTCGACATCTCCCGAGGAAGAACGTCGTAACGGTTTCAAACCTCCTCCGGCTCCAAAGCCCAGGATCTCCTCGGAAGAGCGGACATTTGGACTTCCCTCTGAAAAGCTTGCCACACCACCTGACTCGCCTCCACCAATCAGAGGGCTTGTTGCTCCAACTCAACCTCCACCTCCTCCTCCAGTCGCAGAAACACCTTCTTCCCCTGATTCGTCACCATCTCCACCGAGACAAGAGCTCCAAAGCGAGCCACATCCTCCTCATTCTCCGTCTAGTGCAACTCCACCTGACTCCCCGACTCCTCCACCAATCACAGAGGAGGAAACCGAATCAGCTGACCTCTCACCTCCAATGAGAGAGCTTCCTCCGTCTCCTCCACAACGTCAGAGGAAGTTGGAGGATCTACCAGAGGAGGAACACGGCTCCACACAGGAGGTAAGACTTTAATCATTAACTGGCATGTTGATATGGAAAGCTGATTGGTCGACACTCCTCTCACAACTGTGGTGTTGCTAGGTGACGGCAGAGCGGCCAATCAGAATGGAGGGAATGCTGGAGATCAAACTGAAACAAGGAGGAAACAAGGTGAGAGGCTTCTGACGTCAGGTGTGTCTCTTTGCAAAGTGTGATGGTTTGATATTCTATTTACTTTTTAATTACACACAGAATGATGACATGGCAATAATATTATACAATACACTAATTAGGGCTGCACGATTTGGGGGAAATAACTAATTGCAATTATTATGACTGCAATTACGATCTGATTCGCCATATCAGATCATCTTTTAAACATTAGTCACATGATTATTATATATAAAATATATATTTAAATGATTGTGGTGTGAGGATCTGTACCCAAAGGGATTTATTAGGAAGTCCAAAGGCTTAATTCTTAGTTTACCACTATTTGAATATTGCTCTACAGAAAGAGAAAGCAATTGGTCAAAAAGACAACCGAATAATTAGAATTTCTGAATGGATCCTTTCCTAATTTCCCCCGATTCTTTACCTACACACCTTAAGTGTCCTTGTGTCTGACAGGTGAGTTTTCTCTCCCTCTGATTGGCTGTTGCTCCGCAGGGTCTGGATTACTGGGAGGAAGTGTTTGCTGTTCTGGAAGAAGAGACGCTGAGTCTGTTTAACGACAGAGCCGCTGCTGCAGAGGTACGTTTACTATTGTTTAAAGGTCACCTATCAGGCCTCTGTTTCACTTCCTGTTTCAAAAGTGCTGATTCGGGTATAAAGCTTTAAAAAATGTAAGAAATGTATAACAAATATAAGAGGAGGGGTCTGAGCTCATGCGGGACCCGGCAGCTACCGGCTAAACTAAATGCTGCCGTGATGAAACGCCATATCATGGATTATCAAGGCTCTGAAACAGTCTGGAGCTCAAAGGCTTTCTCTCTCCCGGTTATACCACGAGGTGAGTTCCTTTCTACTTCCTGCTTCTTCACACACATGCTCTCCAGCACAGGTTAGCTCTGAGTGTTAGCGATGCTAATGTAAACACCGACCATATTACGTCCAAAACAGTCGGGCATTGTTTCTGATAGCAACGTTTCTGATTGGGCCGTGGGTCCACATTTCAGATGTTACGTCATATCGGACGCAAATCTGGATCAGCTCCGTTGTTCCCCGTTTTTAGAGATTTGGGTACGGAGGAAAAGAGAGAGGGTTTATTTCCTGACGCTGCGTGAGTTCCCCGACACACCGGGGACACATCGGGGACACACCGGGGACACATGTTGATGTAGAAAAGGGCCTCAAACCCCATCAAAGGTTTATTTTTTCCTTTTCAGAATATACGTTATCTTTTCCATAGAACAGCAATTATGCATTGCTTGAATTTCACTTAACAGACTGTATGTGATGTATAACAGACATCACAAAGTGCATTTTGCATGATAGCTCCCCTTTAATGTGTGTCTGTATGTTTGTGCCATGAATTGAAGATGATCTCAAATTAATAAAAAGTTTTTAGCATACTTTTTAGTTATTTTTACAAATTCTTTATTGTCATTTTTCTTATGCAGGGTTTCCGCGGCGACTTAAAAAGTATTACATGTTGATAAATCAATTTAGCGAAAATTAAAGCTATTAAAAAGTATTAAACGGCATTTTCCAAGGTGTTACATTTTGTATCTTGTCTTCAATAAGTATCTGAATGGTCCAGAGAGGTTGTGTTCTGCAGTCTGCCTGAATGTAGTCGTGGCGTAGGTGTGCAGTGTGAGTCTGGAGTTTATTGATGGCATCCCGTTGGGGTTGACGTCGTCTGAACAGGACATCGCACGCTCACTGCTTGATAGCGCGAAGCTCCGTTTACGCCGGTTGCTAAGCAACATCGTTATGGGGAAATGCAAGTCTGCGTCCAAATGGTTGGAAGATAAGGAGGAAGGACAATGAATACTGTATATAGTCAATGTGAGGTGAAGTGTGTCGCCAAGGTAACCGGTTAAAACTCCAAGTGGAGATGAGCTCTTAACATGTTTTACATTTGACTTCAGGGTTCCTGCGTACACCCTGCCTGTAAAAACTGTATAGAGTAAAACTGCGTGTGTACTACAGTATAATGCATGTGCATGTGGTTAACCTCAGAGCACATTACAACAACTGAACACACACACACACACACACACACACACACACACACACACACACACACACACACACGCACGCACGCACGCACGCACGCACACACCATGTGTACATCACTTCAGGGGACATTACATTGACTTACATGCATTTCCTGGAGACTTATCCTAACCTTAACCTTAACCAACACATGCCTAACCCTTACCCTTAACTTTACCCTTACCCTAACCAAGTCTTCACCCTAAAATTAATGATCCCCCTCATGGGGACCTCCAATGTGTCCCCATAAGGGAAGCCAGTCCCCACACGTGACTATGTAAACAGATTTAGGTCCCCACAAGTATAGTAATGCTAGACCACACACACACACATACACACACACACACACACACACACACACACACACACACACACACACACACACACACACACACACACACACACACACACACACACACACACACACACACACACACACACACACACCACCCCTCAAAAACTGCAGGCACTACTATTTACTTAGACATACTTATGGCTACTTTACTAATATATATTTAGATTGTAAGTGTACACATATTCTATTCTATTGAGCTATGGATGTAAAACAGAGAGAGAAACTGAAAATGCACATACTGTAAGGGTTTAGTTTCGAAAATGCAAAAAGCAAAAGGAGAGCATTAAATTCAATCACTCTTTCCCCCAGAAACGGTTTAACAACAGTCAGATAACGGAGATCACACTTTGTCATGACTTAAACCCTGAGGTGTGCTTCCACAGATGGCCCCTAGGTGGCCTCCTATCAACATGAATGGAGTCGTTTGCAGGGAGAACGCTTACTACCGGAGGAAGGAGAACACTTTCAAACTCATGTGAGTCAGCGGCACATCTACAAGATTTGTTCCGTTTTTTTTATATTTGTTGAATTTACAAAAAGGTAATTATTCAAACATGTTTTATATAGCTATTCGTCCCCGTATTTTACTTTATTTTATCTGTATTTTACATTTAAATCACCATTTTTGTTTGTTCAGCTGGACACAATGGAAAGATTTCTTCTTATCAAGCTATACATACAACTTGATTACAATGTTAATTAGATATCTGCATTATTCTACCCATAATCTGGAGTACAGTTGCTGCATCATTTAAAACACACCTCTCCAAAATTCAGACCAGTTCATATATATTTTAGAATTGAAAATGACGTTTAAACAAAACTAAAGTTAAGGGATAAATGTATCTGCGAATAATGTGTTCAGTGTTTAACTTGTGACATTTTCTTTCTCGTGTGTGTGTGTGTGTGTGTGTGTGTGTGTGTGTGTGTGTGTGTGTGTGTGTGTGTGTTTCAGTCTGGAGGACAGCAGTCAGTTCCTGTTTGCAGCGTCGAGCAGAGACCTGCTGCTGCTCTGGGTGAAGAAGCTGCAAAACTGTCCAGAGTCTGACAACAGTGACTCTGACGACTCAGGGTAAACACACACACACACACACACACACACACACACACACACACACACACACACACACACACACACACACACACACACACACACACACACACACACACACACAACTTTTATTACCCACGTTTAATGTTGATCTGCTGCTACACACTGTATATCACCTTACGTAAAGTCATGATATCAAGCAAGTGTTTTTGATTATCTTCAAATGCAAGACTCAAGCTGTCTTCTCCATCTCTGCCTGTCACACACACACACACACACACACACACACACACACACACACACACACACACACACACACACACACACACACACACACACACACACACACACACACACACACACAGTCTGTCTTTCTCACACACACACACACACACACACACACACACACACACACACACACACACACACACACACACACACACACACACACACACACACACACACACACACACACAGTCTGTCTTTCTCACACCCACACACACACACACACACACACACCCACACACACACACACACACACACACACACACACACACACACACACACACACACACACACACACACACACACACAGTCTGTCTTTCTCACACACACACGCACCCACACACACACACACACACACACACACACACACACACACACACACACACACACACAGTCTGTCTTTCTCACACCCACACACACACCCACACACACACACACACACACACACACACACAACACACACACACACACACACAACACACACACACACACACACACACACACAGTCTGTCTCTCTCACACACACACACACACACACACACACACACACACACACACACACACACACACACACACACACACACACACACACACACACACACACACACACACACACAGTCTGTCTCTCTCACACACACACACACACACACACACACACACACACACACACAGTCTGTCTGTCTCTCACACACACACACACACACACACACACACACACACACACACACACACACACACACACACACACACACACACACACACACACACACACACACACGCACTGTACTTTTGTTTTCCCAATTGGAAAATGTTTCACCTTGAGCTAGGGCTGATTTAACTCCTTTATTCATCTAAGGTAATAATTCAAATTAGTGCTGAGTGGTATTATATCATGCTTTGAGTAATTACATAACTAACATTCGTATAAGTACATTAGTGCGAGGTCATGTCCTCGCACTAATGTACTTATACAAATGTACAGGTTGGATTTTAGGTCATATTTAAAAGAGTAGAAGGAGATATAATACGTTTGTTTCATTGCTGCTCTTTGTAGACATGTTCAGGTGATTATCAGTATGTAGTGTCTCTACTTTAAAGAGTCCTCTCCTGCTGATGTTCAGGTGTATATCAGTATGTAGTGTCTCTACTTTAAAGAGTCCTCTCCTGCTGATGTTCAGGTGTATATCAGTATGTAGTGTCTCTACTTTAAAGAGTCCTCTCCTGCTGATGTTCAGGTGATTATCAGTATGTAGTGTCTCTACTTTAAAGAGTCCTCTCCTGCTGATGTTCAGGTGTATATCAGTATGTAGTGTCTCTACTTTAAAGAGTCCTCTCCTGCTGATGTTCAGGTGATTATCAGTATGTAGTGTCTCTACTTTAAAGAGTCCTCTCCTGCTGATGTTCAGGTGTATATCAGTATGTAGTGTCTCTACTTTAAAGAGTCCTCTCCTGCTGATGTTCAGGTGATTATCAGTATGTAGTGTCTCTACTTTAAAGAGTCCTCTCCTGCTGATGTTCAGGTGTATATCAGTATGTAGTGTCTCTACTTTAAAGAGTCCTCTCCTGCTGATGTTCAGGTGTATATCAGTATGTAGTGTCTCTACTTTAAAGAGTCCTCTCCTGCTGATGTTCAGGTGATTATCAGTATGTAGTGTCTCTACTTTAAAGAGTCCTCTCCTGCTGATGTTCAGGTGTATATCAGTATGTAGTGTCTCTACTTTAAAGAGTCCTCTCCTGCTGATGTTCAGGTGATTATCAGTATGTAGTGTCTCTACTTTAAAGAGTCCTCTCCTGCTGATGTTCAGGTGTATATCAGTATGTAGTGTCTCTACTTTAAAGAGTCCTCTCCTGCTGATGTTCAGGTGATTATCAGTATGTAGTGTCTCTACTTTAAAGAGTCCTCTCCTGCTGATGTTCAGGTGTATATCAGTATGTAGTGTCTCTACTTTAAAGAGTCCTCTCCTGCTGATGTTCAGGTGATTATCAGTATGTAGTGTCTCTACTTTAAAGAGTCCTCTCCTGCTGATGTTCAGGTGTATATCAGAATGTAGTGTCTCTACTTTAAAGAGTCCTCTCCTGCAGATGATCAGGTGTATATCAGTATGTAGCGTCTCTACTTTAAAGAGTCCTCTCCTGCTGATGTTCAGGTGTATATCAGTATGTAGTGTCTCTACTTTAAAGAGTCCTCTCCTGCTGATGTTCAGGTGTATATCAGTATGTAGTGTCTCTACTTTAAAGAGTCCTCTCCTGCTGATGTTCAGGTGTATATCAGTATGTAGTGTCTCTACTTTAAAGAGTCCTCTCCTGCTGATGTTCAGGTGTATATCAGTATGTAGTGTCTCTACTTTAAAGAGTCCTCTCCTGCTGATGTTCAGGTGTATATCAGTGTGTAATGTCTCTACTTTAAAGAGTCCTCTCCTGCTGATGTTCAGGTGTATATCAGTATGTAGTGTCTCTACTTTAAAGAGTCCTCTCCTGCTGATGTTCAGGTGTATATCAGCATGTAGTGTCTCTACTTTAAAGAGTCCTCTCCTGCTGATGTTCAGGTGTATATCAGTATGTAGTGTCTCTACTTTAAAGAGTCCTCTCCTGCAGATGATCAGGTGTATATCAGTATGTAGCGTCTCTACTTTAAAGAGTCCTCTCCTGCAGATATTCAGGTGTATATCAGTATGTAGTGTCTCTACTTTAAAGAGTCCTCTCCTGCTGATATTCAGGTGTATATCAGTATGTAGCGTCTCTACTTTAAAGAGTCCTCTCCTGCTGATGTTCAGGTGTATATCAGTATGTAGCGTCTCTACTTTAAAGAGTCCTCTCCTGCTGATGTTCAGGTGTATATCAGTATGTAGCGTCTCTACTTTAAAGAGTCCTCTCCTGCTGATGTCCAGGTGTATATCAGCATGTAGCGTCTCTACTTTAAAGAGTCCTCTCCTGCTGATGTCCAGGTGTATATCAGCATGTAGCGTCTCTACTTTAAAGAGTCCTCTCCTGCTGATGATCAGGTGTATATCAGTATGTAGCGTCTCTACTTTAAAGAGTCCTCTCCTGCTGATGTTCAGGTGTGTATCAGCATGTAGCGTCTCTACTTTAAAGAGTCCTCTCCTGCTGATGTTCAGGTGTATATCAGCATGTAGTGTCTCTACTTTAAAGAGTCCTCTCCTGCTGATGTTCAGGTGTATATCACAGGGTGTCCGCGGGGTCTTAAAAAGTATTAAAAGTTGATAAATCAATTTAGCGAAAATAAAGGCTATTAAAAAGTATTAAAAAGTATTAAACGGCATTTTCCAAGGTATTAAGAAGGTCCACAGCAACGACAACATGAAACACCCTTTAATTTACTGAAACAACATGTCGGGAAACCCCCTCAAGTTGGCCCCATGCATAGCGTGCCTTAAAATGCTGCTTCTTATTTGAAGTTTCGTTGCCTTGCTCCGCTCTGTGGGGGGGGGTTTATCTGCTGGTGGACTACCTGAGAGATATACAGCAGGAGAACACGCCGTCCACCGCGGAGAATTAACAGAAGGGCAACCATGAAAACCATGCTCCAGGGTCTTCTTCGCTGCTTTTGGTGTATTTTGTGGCGGCAGCAGCGCCACTTACAGGCCTGGCATATGTACTACAGCATTTCCAGCGGTCTAGTGTGAACGGACACGTTAATGAATCGAATGCGTGTGAACAAGACTTTTTTGCATTTGCGTTTTACTGTATGCGTCCTCGTGGGGCCGGAGTCTAAGCCAAACTATATCCGGTCACAGAGATCTGCTATTTTAAAGTAAGGTCAACACATATCGACCCTAAATATAGTCTATATTAAGAACGAGAAAAATCTTAACATATATATTGTTTTTTGTAAACATATGACAAATGTGTGAGGGTGATGATGTCAGAGCATCGTCCTATGTGCCGGGCTTAGCCCCGGACAGCCCCAGCCCAATTGAACCCCTGGGTATTTGTGAGGGAGCTCTTCTATGGCATTACCCCGCTGAAGCTCACCAAAGTTTAATATATTTCATAGTTCAAAGTTTTGTCAATTGTTTTGTTTATTGGTCAAATACTGGTTTCTAATGGGTTCTGAGGAGTTCTACTGGAATGAAAGAGCACAGAGTACAGAAGCAACAAAGCAGCACACTGCATTAAACCTGACCTTCAGAGAGGTTGAAGTTCATATGGAGAGGAGGCTTCAGTCGTCTGTCTGTCGGCACTCTATTTAGTTAATAGAGTTAGTCTATTTAATGTAACCGGTTAGAACTCGAAGTTGCGATGAGGTCTTAAAATGTATGGAAAGGGTCTTAAAAAAGGTCTTAAAAGGTATTACATTTGGCTTCAGGATTCCTGCATATACCCTGATATCAGTATGTAGTGTCTCTACTTTAAAGAGTCCCCTCCTGCTGATGTTCAGGTGTATATCAGTATGTAGCGTCTCTACTTTAAAGAGTCCTCTCCTGCTGATGTTCAGGTGTATATCAGTATGTAGTGTCTCTACTTTAAAGAGTCCTCTCCTGCTGATGTTCAGGTGTATATCAGTATGTAGCGTCTCTACTTTAAAGAGTCCTCTCCTGCTGATGTTCAGGTGTATATCAGTATGTAGCATCTCTACTTTAAAGAGTCCTCTCCTGCTAATGTTCAGGTGTATATCAGTATGTAGCGTCTCTACTTTAAACAGTCCTCTCCTGCTGATGTTCAGGTGTATATCAGTATGTAGCGTCTCTACTTTAAAGAGTCCTCTCCTGCTGATGTTCAGGTGTATATCAGTATGTAATGTCTCTACTTTAAAGAGTCCTCTCCTGCTGATGTTCAGGTGTATATCAGTATGTAGTGTCTCTACTTTAAAGAGTCCTCTCCTGCTGATGTTCAGGTGTATATCAGTATGTAGTGTCTCTACTTTAAAGAGTCCTCTCCTGCTGATGTTCAGGTGTATATCAGTATGTAGTGTCTCTACTTTAAAGAGTCCTCTCCTGCTGATGTCCAGGTGTATATCAGAATGTAGTGTCTCTACTTTAAAGAGTCCTCTCCTGCAGATGATCAGGTGTATATCAGTATGTAGCGTCTCTACTTTAAAGAGTCCTCTCCTGCAGATATTCAGGTGTATATCAGTATGTAGTGTCTCTACTTTAAAGAGTCCTCTCCTGCTGATATTCAGGTGTATATCAGTATGTAGCGTCTCTACTTTAAAGAGTCCTCTCCTGCTGATGTTCAGGTGTATATCAGTATGTAGTGTCTCTACTTTAAAGAGTCCTCTCCTGCTGATGTTCAGGTGTATATCAGTATGTAGCGTCTCTACTTTAAAGAGTCCTCTCCTGCTGATGTTCAGGTGTATATCAGTATGTAGCGTCTCTACTTTAAAGAGTCCTCTCCTGCTGATGTTCAGATGTATATCAGTATGTAGTGTCTCTACTTTAAAGAGTCCTCTCCTGCAGATGATTAGGTGTATATCAGTATGTAGCGTCTCTACTTTAAAGAGTCCTCTCCTGCAGATATTCAGGTGTATATCAGTATGTAGTGTCTCTACTTTAAAGAGTCCTCTCCTGCTGATGTTCAGGTGTATATCAGTATGTAGCGTCTCTACTTTAAAGAGTCCTCTCCTGCTGATGTTCAGGTGTATATCAGTATGTAGTGTCTCTACTTTAAAGAGTCCTCTCCTACTGATGTTCAGGTGTATATCAGTATGTAGCGTCTCTACTTTAAAGAGTCCTCTCCTGCTGATGTCCAGGTGTATATCAGCATGTAGCGTCTTTACTTTAAAGAGTCCTCTCCTGCTGATGTCCAGGTGTATATCAGCATGTAGCGTCTCTACTTTAAAGAGTCCTCTCCTGCTGATGTTCAGGTGTATATCAGTATGTAGCGTCTCTACTTTAAAGAGTCCTCTCCTGCTGATGTTCAGGTGTATATCAGTATGTAGCGTCTCTACTTTAAAGAGTCCTCTCCTGCTGATGTTCAGGTGTATATCAGTATGTAGCATCTCTACTTTAAAGAGTCCTCTCCTGCTGATGTCCAGGTGTATATCAGCATGTAGCGTCTCTACTTTAAAGAGTCCTCTCCTGCTGATGTCCAGGTGTATATCAGCATGTAGCGTCTCTACTTTAAAGAGTCCTCTCCTGCTGATGTTCAGGTGTATATCAGTATGTAGCGTCTCTACTTTAAAGAGTCCTCTCCGGCTGATGTTCAGGTGTATATCAGTATGTAGCGTCTCTACTTTAAAGAGTCCTCTCCGGCTGATGTTCAGGTGTATATCAGTATGTAGCATCTCTACTTTAAAGAGTCCTCTCCTGCTGATGTTCAGGTGTATATCAGTATGTAGCGTCTCTACTTTAAAGAGTCCTCTCTTGCTGATGTCCAGGTGTATATCAGCATGTAGCGTCTCTACTTTAAAGAGTCCTCTCCTGCTGATGTTCAGGTGTATATCAGTATGTCGTGTCTCTACTTTAAAGAGTCCTCTCCGGCTGATGATCAGGTGTATATCAGTATGTAGTGTCTCTACTTTAAAGAGTCCTCTCCTGCTGATGTTCAGGTGTATATCAGTATATAGCGTCTCTACTTTAAAGAGTCCTCTCCTGCTGATGTCCAGGTGTATATCAGTATGTAGTGTCTCTACTTTAAAGAGTCCTCTCCTGCTGATGTTCAGGTGTATATCAGTATGTAGCGTCTCTACTTTAAAGAGTCCTCTCCTTCAGATGTTCAGGTGTATATCAGTATGTAGCGTCTCTACTTTAAAGAGTCCTCTCCTGCTGATGTTCAGGTGTATATCAGTGTGTAGCATCTCTACTTTAAAGAGTCCTCTCCTGCTGATGTTCAGGTGTATATCAGTATGTAGCGTCTCTACTTTAAAGAGTCCTCTCCTGCTGATGTTCAGGTGTATATCAGTATGTAGCGTCTCTACTTTAAAGAGTCCTCTCCTGCTGATGTTCAGGTGTATATCAGTATGTAGCGTCTCTACTTTAAAGAGTCCTCTCCTGCTGATGTTCAGGTGTATATCAGTATGTAGCGTCTCTACTTTAAAGAGTCCTCTCCTGCTGATGTTCAGGTGTATATCAGTATGTAGTGTCTCTACTTTAAAGAGTCCTCTCCTGCTGATGTCCAGGTGTATATCAGAATGTAGTGTCTCTACTTTAAAGAGTCCTCTCCTGCAGATGATCAGGTGTATATCAGTATGTAGCGTCTCTACTTTAAAGAGTCCTCTCCTGCAGATATTCAGGTGTATATCAGTATGTAGTGTCTCTACTTTAAAGAGTCCTCTCCTGCTGATATTCAGGTGTATATCAGTATGTAGCGTCTCTACTTTAAAGAGTCCTCTCCTGCTGATGTTCAGGTGTATATCAGTATGTAGTGTCTCTACTTTAAAGAGTCCTCTCCTGCTGATGTTCAGGTGTATATCAGTATGTAGCGTCTCTACTTTAAAGAGTCCTCTCCTGCTGATGTTCAGGTGTATATCAGTATGTAGCGTCTCTACTTTAAAGAGTCCTCTCCTGCTGATGTTCAGATGTATATCAGTATGTAGTGTCTCTACTTTAAAGAGTCCTCTCCTGCAGATGATTAGGTGTATATCAGTATGTAGCGTCTCTACTTTAAAGAGTCCTCTCCTGCAGATATTCAGGTGTATATCAGTATGTAGTGTCTCTACTTTAAAGAGTCCTCTCCTGCTGATGTTCAGGTGTATATCAGTATGTAGCGTCTCTACTTTAAAGAGTCCTCTCCTGCTGATGTTCAGGTGTATATCAGTATGTAGTGTCTCTACTTTAAAGAGTCCTCTCCTACTGATGTTCAGGTGTATATCAGTATGTAGCGTCTCTACTTTAAAGAGTCCTCTCCTGCTGATGTCCAGGTGTATATCAGCATGTAGCGTCTTTACTTTAAAGAGTCCTCTCCTGCTGATGTCCAGGTGTATATCAGCATGTAGCGTCTCTACTTTAAAGAGTCCTCTCCTGCTGATGTTCAGGTGTATATCAGTATGTAGCGTCTCTACTTTAAAGAGTCCTCTCCTGCTGATGTTCAGGTGTATATCAGTATGTAGCGTCTCTACTTTAAAGAGTCCTCTCCTGCTGATGTTCAGGTGTATATCAGTATGTAGCATCTCTACTTTAAAGAGTCCTCTCCTGCTGATGTCCAGGTGTATATCAGCATGTAGCGTCTCTACTTTAAAGAGTCCTCTCCTGCTGATGTCCAGGTGTATATCAGCATGTAGCGTCTCTACTTTAAAGAGTCCTCTCCTGCTGATGTTCAGGTGTATATCAGTATGTAGCGTCTCTACTTTAAAGAGTCCTCTCCGGCTGATGTTCAGGTGTATATCAGTATGTAGCGTCTCTACTTTAAAGAGTCCTCTCCGGCTGATGTTCAGGTGTATATCAGTATGTAGCATCTCTACTTTAAAGAGTCCTCTCCTGCTGATGTTCAGGTGTATATCAGTATGTAGCGTCTCTACTTTAAAGAGTCCTCTCTTGCTGATGTCCAGGTGTATATCAGCATGTAGCGTCTCTACTTTAAAGAGTCCTCTCCTGCTGATGTTCAGGTGTATATCAGTATGTCGTGTCTCTACTTTAAAGAGTCCTCTCCGGCTGATGATCAGGTGTATATCAGTATGTAGTGTCTCTACTTTAAAGAGTCCTCTCCTGCTGATGTTCAGGTGTATATCAGTATATAGCGTCTCTACTTTAAAGAGTCCTCTCCTGCTGATGTCCAGGTGTATATCAGTATGTAGCGTCTCTACTTTAAAGAGTCCTCTCCTTCAGATGTTCAGGTGTATATCAGTATGTAGCGTCTCTACTTTAAAGAGTCCTCTCCTGCTGATGTTCAGGTGTATATCAGTGTGTAGCATCTCTACTTTAAAGAGTCCTCTCCTGCTGATGTTCAGGTGTATATCAGTATGTAGCGTCTCTACTTTAAAGAGTCCTCTCCTGCTGATGTTCAGGTGTATATCAGTATGTAGCGTCTCTACTTTAAAGAGTCCTCTCCTGCTGATGTTCAGGTGTATATCAGTATGTAGCGTCTCTACTTTAAAGAGTCCTCTCCTGCTGATGTTCAGGTGTATATCAGTATGTAGCGTCTCTACTTTAAAGAGTCCTCTCCTGCTGATGTCCAGGTGTATATCAGTATGTAGCGTCTCTACTTTAAAGAGTCCTCTCCTGCTGATGTTCAGGTGTATATCAGTATGTAGCGTCTCTACTTTAAAGAGTCCTCTCCTGCTGATGTTCAGGTGTATATCAGTATGTAGCGTCTCTACTTTAAAGAGTCCTCTCCTGCTGATGTCCAGGTGTATATCAGTATGTAGCGTCTCTACTTTAAAGAGTTCTCTCCTGCTGATGTTCAGGTGTATATCAGTATGTAGCGTCTCTACTTTAAAGAGTCCTCTCCTGCTGATGTTCAGGTGTATATCAGTATGTAGTGTCTCTACTTTAAAGAGTCCTCTCCTGCTGATGTTCAGGTGTATATCAGTATGTAGCGTCTCTACTTTAAAGAGTCCTCTCCTGCTGATGTCCAGGTGTATATCAGTATGTAGCGTCTCTACTTTAAAGAGTTCTCTCCTGCTGATGTTCAGGTGTATATCAGTATGTAGCGTCTCTACTTTAAAGAGTCCTCTCCTGCTGATGTTCAGGTGTATATCAGTATGTAGTGTCTCTACTTTAAAGAGTCCTCTCCTGCTGATGTTCAGGTGTATATCAGTACGTAGTGTCTCTACTTTAAAGAGTCCTCTCCTGCTGATGTTCAGGTGTATATCAGTATGTAGCGTCTCCACTTTAAAGAGTTCTCTCCTGCTGGTGTATATCAGTTATTCCACAAAGCTTCACTGCCAATGTAGGTATTTGATTTCTTGGGTTCTACAAAGTGATTTTGCTCAGTATTTTAAAAGCATTGCGGTTTAATTAATCAAATATTTTGTCTATTATTTCACTCTTTGATTAAATCACTCTCTTTTTATATTAATCTCACATCTCATAACTATTCTCCGAAATGAACACGGACACAAAAGCACGGCGTGACTAGTTTTGGAGTCACGCCGATCACACGTCAGTCTGAAGTGTTTGATGGAGTCTCGGAGTGAAATGGTTTCCTTCAAACTGCGTCAGGTAATTTGCCTTTCACGTCTCACCTGTTCACACTGCTCGCTCTGTGGGGACATCGGGCGGGTGAGAGGCCAGAGACATTCTTTCATTGCTGCCAGCGGGGATTTCCTTCCCTTTTAATGAGATACATTGACATGGAGAATTACATCCAGCGGGCACACAATGGTGTTAAAACACGCCGCGCCATTCCAGCTTTCAGGAATTGCATCTGGTTTAGTTTGCAGCGTGGAGAGGGAAATGCTGCGCAGGCAACTTGACTAAAGAAACCTTAAAGTACATTCATGATGTGACTTCAGCAGGGGGGGGTTTTAGCTGGAGTTCGGAGCACTGGAAAGAATGCTGCTGCAAAATCAAGTTAAAACAATAATGAAAACCAGCTGTTTCCACTTGAAATAAGTCCAAAGAAATAAGTGAAATGTCGCTTGCTAAGATTCCTCGAAGAAGGGATATTTAGATCAATCAATCAATCAATCAATCAATGTTTATTTATATAGCCCAATATCACAAATGTTACATTTGTCTCAGTGGTCTTCACAGTGTGTACAGAATATCAGTATGACAATACGACACCCTCTGTCCTTAGACCCTCTGTCCTCAGACCCTCTGTCCTTAGACCCTCTGTCCTCAGACCCTCTGTCCTAAGACCCTCTGTCCTTAGACCCTCTGTCCTTAGACCCTCACATCGTACAAGGAAAAACTTCCGAAGAAAACCCAGTTTAAAGGGAAAAATGGCAGAAACCTCAGGGAGAGCAGCAGAGGAGGGATCCCTCTCCCAGGACGGACAGACGTGCAATAGATGCCGAGTGTAAATTGAAAAGATAATACATTTGCAACATAGATAAATCAGATCTTGTAATCAGTTCGGAGAAAATTCATTTTAGGGCCGGGACTTTAACGCGTTAATTAAGATTAATTAATTACACAAAAATTAACGCATTTTAATCGCACTTATTTTTGCACAGCGGAACGTTTCTCACTGGATGAGTTTCAGGCGTACCGATTATACTGGAGCACCAACTAACGTTCATGACTTCAGCATGGGACTTCAAACAACAACAAACCACGGTGAACAATAGTCAAACATGAACGAACAAGCTGATGAGACCGCTTCGGTCGGCCCCGTGGATGGGACATTTTGTTTTAAAAAACGGACGGATGGAAGCGTCGATAAGAGCACGGTTGTGTGCAAATTATGCAAAAAAGAATGTACATATCACCGCAGCACATCAAGCCTAAAGTATCACCTAAATGCAAAGCATGTAGCAGCTAGCATGTAGCAGCTAGCATGTAGCAGCTAGCATGTAGCAGCTAGCATGTAGCAGCTAGCGTGGACGTTAGCCCGACTCCGAGTGCAAGGAACCACACCCTGACCCAACCCACACTCAACCAGACGACTGGTTTCAGGGCCAGGATAAGTGAGTCCACGTCTGAGAGAATAACCACTGGATTGCACTCGACTGTAGACCACTTGGAGTCAAGTCCATGTGAAGATTGCTTCTCACTGTTCTCAGGTCAGATATGTATATTTGATTAAAAATGCGATTAATTTCGATTAATTAATTACAAAGCCTCTAATTAATTAGATTAATTTTTTTAATCGAGTCCCGGCTCTTTAAACTACATTTGACCAGAATCAGGAAATGTTGTGTTAATAATCGTTAGCTGGTTAGCTGGTGATTTTCTAATAAATATGTCAAAAGATATGCGTTTGATCTGAGATACGACTCAAAGTAAGATGTTTTGACTGAACAAGATGATGCTTTGTCTAAAAACAAGAGCCGATATCTCGCTGCCATGTCACTTCTGAAGTTATCGTGTCTTATATCAGGAGGAGAGACACATTCTGACGAGATATCAGACTAAGAGGCAGAACGTTTAAAAGTTAGCGCTGAGCTTCAGTTCAAACCAACAGATACAGCCAGAAGTCTAGGTGTAGTCATGGACTCTGACCTGAGTTTCAACAGTCACATTAAAACAGTTACTAAATCAGCCTACTATCACCTAAAGAATACATCTAGGATTAAAAGACTAATGTCACAGCAGGATCTGGAGACACGTGTCCATGCTTTTATCTTCAGTAGACTGGACTACTGTCACGGAGCGTCCACACTACAGCTTCAAAAAAAGCTTGGAGCTGGGCGTGTCTGAAGCGTGGGGATTTTATTCGAGCAACGCGACCAACAACCAATCACATGAATCTCCCGCCCCCGACATACAAAGCAAAAAACCCCGAGGATTTTATGCGAGCAATATATATATATATATAAACTCCCCAAACAGGAAACCTACCAGTTTCCCCCACTGTCTCTGCCGCCTCCCTCCATGCTGGTTCCTCCGGTTTGTGTCCCGGTAGGTGAAGAGGGTCTGGTCATACAAAACCGGGTGGTTGCTACGGCGATAGTTAGTTTCTCCTCCGACTTTTTTTGAAATATAGAAATGAACGGCGGGATATCTCTCCCAGCTTAGACGCGGTTTGATTGGCTACGGCTTCAGCTGTCAGATTTTCAGAAACGGGATTTGATTGTCTGGCGCTGGCTACTCCAGCGTCAGACCGCTATGCTACCCACAATTCAGTTCGGCGTAGTGTGGACGGGCCGTAATGGTGTCTTCACAGATCTCACTAAAACATCTATTAGGAAGCTGCAGCTGATACAGAACGCCGCTGCTCGAGTCCTCACTGACACTAAGAAAGTGGATCACATCCTGCTCTGAAGTCTTCACACTGGCTTCCTGTGTGTCAAAGAATATATTTCTAAATACTGCTGCTGGTTTATAAAGCACTGAATGGTTTAGGCCCAAAATACATTTCTGACCTCCTGCTAAACTATGAACCATCCAGATCTCTCAGGTCTTCAGGGACTGGTCAGCTTTCTGTCCCCAGAGTCAGAACTAAACATGGAGAAGCAGCGTTCAGTTATTATGCTCCAACCATCTGGAACAAACTCCAGAAACCTGCAGGTCCGCTGCAACTCTGACTACTTTCAAATCCAGCAAGAAGACTTTTCTTTTTGTCGCTGCTTTTAATTGAACTATTCACATCTTAGACTGCACTGTAACTTTTATCCATGTACTTTTCCTTTTAATGTTTATTTTATTATCTTTTCTTTTTAATGACTGATTTTAAATGCCATTTTCTTAATGTCTTTCATTTTGTGTAAAGCACTTTGAATTGCCGCATCCACTACCAACTCCTGGTCCTCACTTTCAAAGCCCTCCACCATCTGAGTCCCTCACCCTGTTCCAGTCCCGCCTCAAAACCCACCTCTTCAACTCTGTATCCATAAGCCCCGCCCCCTCTCAACTCTCTATCCATAAGCCCCGCCCCCTCTCAATCAACTTCCTCCTGACTGCTTTTCTGTTGTGTTTTGTCTCTTTTTGGTTCTGTCTTTGTTTTGTTTGTCTACCCTCCCTCCCAAATGTAAAGCGTCCTTGCGTTCAGAAAAGCGCTATAGAAAATTAATATATTATTATTATTATTATTATTAAAAGTGCTATATAAATAAACTTGCCTCGCCTTAGATACTGGGCAAGATGTGTAGTTGTTGTAGTGTAAGCTAATAACTCATTCCCCCTTTTTTGTTCTAGCTCTGTTCCGAAACTAGCTTGGATCGCAGCTGGTCTAACTTGTGATTATATCGATTAGGCACAGTGTGGTGTTGCTATTAAACGTGCAAAGCTAGATTGATTTGCAAGAAGGACAAATGGTGAACGGACTGCATTTATAAAGCACTTTATCCTGACTTCCACACAGAGGCCAGGGCTGCCATGCAAGGTGCCACTTGTTCATGGAGGCTGATATTCAGACACCGTCATTAACTCGAGGTTAAGTATTTGTGGATAAATCGACTTGGGATTGAACTCATGACCTTCGGATTGAAAGTCGACTGCACCACCTCACAGCCACAGTTGTCTAATGTCATGCTCTTCTCCACAGAGACGTGGCTAATTGGTTCAACTTGCGAATCACTTAACAAAAAGTTTGCTTTTCCATCAACGAGAGACTGAGAGGAGACGCATCCTGACGCCACTGTTTAAGTCGCATCGCGGTCCGTCCGCACTACGGCTTCGACAGCTTCGAAAACGGTTTCCAACGCTTCTGCCCGTTCGCTTTGAAGGGGGTGACGTCACTTTTCGCCCAACTGCATTGTGGGAAGCAGAGTGGAGCTTTCCTGGCGTTTCAAGTTGAGCAATGTTCAACTTCTGAAGCTTCTGAAGGTTTCGGCAGAAGCGTCAGCCAATCAAATCATATGCCAGTACGAGCTCAAGCCAATCAAACCGCTGCTTGTGTGTCAGGGGGCAGTTTTTCGCGTTCACACTGCAGTGGCATGGCTCTTGGACAGGGGCGGACTGAAATCCTAAATCCTATCGACCCACCTTTTTAAGTGTTCCGGTTGTGTATACAGTATACAGTATTGTAGCGAGACCTGGGTTCAGCGGGAGGGGCTTGCATAGGGGAGGGGGGGGTTGGCAGGGAAACGGGGTTCAGGGGGAGTGGCTTGCATAGGGGGGGGGGGGGGGGGGGGCGGTTGGCAGGAAAACGGGGTTCAGGGGGAGTGGCTGCAGCCGTAGGATAGAAAAGGGGGAAGTGACGTCTGACTCAGAGGTCGCGCGGCTATGGAGAAGAACGTGTTGCCCACATTCTGTTACTGAGTTAGCTAGTTAGTTAGCTGAGTTAGTTAGCTAGCAGGTGTATTGTTTTGGGTGCAGTCGCTTTTGCCTCCACTTGTTGTTCAAATAAATGTTGAAAGAAAAAGTAAATCTGTTTACAGTTCTGTTTCATGTGGGTGTTGAGAGATGTATCCATAGATTTAGTCCCTAATGTTGCTCTCAAAGTGCACCAGATTGATGCATTGAACTTCAACACTTAAAAAAACATCATGCATGCCCCCGGACCCCCCTAGAGGAGGTGAGGTCCACCACCTGCCCACACCCCCTGTTAAACTGTCCCACCCACATTGAGGATGCTTCCATGTTTTATTCCATGTGTCAAGTCAGGCAAATTGGGTCAAAATGTTATTGCATCAATGATCTGTTAACATTAAAATCAATAAATATATGCTGTAACTATTTTGCTCTCGGCAACTCAAGGGCTCAGGTGATGGTCCAAAATAACATTAAAGGCATAGGGTTTCTTGTTAACATACTTTCGTCGCCGGCCGGCCGATACATGCCGCGCATTAAGTGGGTCTGTCTCTCAATTAATCCCCGGGCCACTTTTCCCCCCAGTCCGCCCCAGTTCTTGTCGTGTACGACGAAGAGTAGACATTTATTACAGAATGTTGGGAGAATACTGAATGTCCTCTTCCAACGTGAGAGTAGCATGCTAACAAAGGTATCCCAACTGTAGCTGTGAACATGACAGGATGTGTGATGACCTGGAAGTGCATCAGGACTGCTTGAGGCAGATGATAGCTATGTGATGATTCAGCCTCTATGGAGAGAGACATCAAGCATGCTCATTTCTGACGTGGAGCTAATCTGAAGTAAACATTGATACTGCTTTCTGTTCCTCCATCTTGTGACTGTGTGACTCCCTCTCTTGGATATCAGCATGTAAGGACACTGCTCAGGGACTAGTTGATGCTCTGGATGTGATGACTACTTTCAGATTTCCAAAAGTCAGGATTTCGAGAGAAAGTCAGAATTTTGAGATTTAAGTCAGAATTTGAGAGAAAGTCAGAATTTTGAGAGAAAGTCAGAATTTTGAGAAAAAGTCAGAATTTGAGAGAAAGTCAGAATTTTGAGAGAAAGTCAGAATTTTGAGATTTTGAGAAAAGTCAGAATTTTGAGATTTAAGTCAGAATTTTGAGAGAAAGTCAGAATTTTGAGAAAAGTCAGAATTTTGAGAAAAGTCAGAATTTTGAGATTTAAGTCAGAATTTTGAGATTTAAGTCAGAATTTTGAGAGAAAGTCAGAATTTTGAGAAAAGTCAGAATTTTGAGAGAAAGTCAGAATTTTGAGATTTTGAGAAAAGTCAGAATTTTGAGATTTAAGTCAGAATTTTGAGAGAAAGTCAGAATTTTGAGAGAAAGTCAGAATTTTGAGAAAAGTCAGAATTTTGAGATTTTGAGAAAAGTCAGAATTTTGAGATTTAAGTCAGAATTTTGAGAGAAAGTCAGAATTTTGAGAGAAAGTCAGAATTTTGAGATTTTGAGAAAAGTCAGAATTTTGAGAGAAAGTCAGAATTTGAGAGAAAGTCAGAATTTTGAGATTTTTAGAAATAATGTTGATAAGCTGCTGTGTATGTGATGACTGCTTCCATTCTGGAGAGGATCACAGAGACATGGATCCTGAGATTGAAGCTCAAGCCGGGGACGAGTGAGATTTGTCTAACACAGAAGCAGATTGCAAAGTGACCAGAGCAGCCGATGCAATCTGCCATTGTTGTTTTTGCGTTTTTGATATTTACGCCTTTTTTGCCGCGAATATTAAACGGTGGCGTACGGACGTGGCTCCTGAGGCAGAGCGGAACAAGAACGGAACTGAGGTGGATTAGATAACGTTGCCTCCCGAGCTAAAACGTTTTGGCTCCAAGGAAACACTTTTAATAACTCTCCGTACAGAATTTCTTAAACACTAACTTTTGTTTTTCAGAAGAGCGACTTCAGTCAACCTGAGTCTGGAGAAGTTGGCAGACGCTCAGGAGGATTCGTCTTCGAACAAACGTCTGGACATAAGAGCTGAGAGCCTGGAGAGACAGTCGTCCACGGAGAGTCAACCTCCTCCCAAACCCCCCCACACGTACTACGACAGACACCGCTACCCCGAGGAAGGGGAGGCGAGGACAGGTGAGGCCCGTCATCAACATGTGTCCCCTCTTCTTCATGTCTCTTCTACATCAACATGTGTCCCCTCTTCCTCATGTCTCTTCTCCATCAACATGTGTCCCCTCTTCTTCATGTCTCTTCTACATCAACATGTGTCCCCTCTTCTCCATGTCTCTTCTACATCAACATGTGTCCCCTCTTCTCCATGTCTCTTCTACATCAACATGTGTCCCCTCTTCTACATCAACACGTGTCCCCTCTTCTTCATGTCTCTTCTACATCAACATGTGTCCCCTCTTCTACATCAACACGTGTCCCCTCTTCTTCATGTCTCTTCTACATCAACATGTGTCCCCTCTTCTCCATGTCTCTTCTACATCAACATGTGTCCCCTCTTCTTCATGTCTCTTCTACATCAACATGTGTCCCCTCTTCTCCATGTCTCTTCTACATCAACATGTGTCCCCTCTTCTTCATGTCTCCTCTACATCAACATGTGTCCCCTCTTCTCCATGTCTCTTCTGCATCAACATGTGTCCCCTCTTCTCCATGTCTCTTCTGCATCAACATGTGTCCCCTCTTCTCCATGTCTCCTCTACATCAACATGTGTCCCCTCTTCTTTATGTCTCTTCTACATCACCATGTGTCCCCTCTTCTTCATGTCTCTTCTACATCAACATGTGTCCCCTCTTCTTCATGTCTCTTCTACATCAACATGTGTCCCCTCTTCTTCATGTCTCTCCTACATCACCATGTGTCCCCTCTTCTTCATGTCTCTTCTACATCAACATGTGTCCCCTCTTCTTCATGTCTCTTCTACATCAACATGTGTCCCCTCTTCTTCATGTCTCTTCTACATCAACATGTGTCCCCTCTTCTTCATGTCTCTTCTACATCAACATGTGTCCCCTCTTCTTCATGTCTCTTCTACATCAACATGTGTCCCCTCTTCTTCATGTCTCTCCTACATCAACATGTGTCCCCTCTTCTTCATGTCTCTTCTACATCACCATGTGTCCCCTCTTCTTCATGTCTCTTCTGTCTTTTCTATTTGTTTCCCCTCTATAGATAAAGACAGTCATCAAACCCTGCCCCTGACCCCCCGGCTGACAGAGGACAACACGAGCAGAGACAAGTCCAAGAAGAGCGTCTTCAGGAAGTTTTTCACTAAGAAGTAGAACTGTGTATTGACTCAGGGGACGGTGCAGGGGACAAAGACTTTGATATTGAAATGATAAAAGCCTTAATGGATGCCAAGTAGAAGTGTTTGTACTCTAAAAGTTATTTTCGATTGAAGTGCCTCACAGAAAAAGAGAGAAACCTCCAAACTAATGATAATAAATGAACTCAGATTCATTCCCGACCCGAGTCCCGTAGAAAGTAGGTCTGTGAAGTTCCTCCCACTGAAGGAAGACCGATGCACTTGAAAGCTCAGAAATCAAGAAAGTAAGAAGAAAGCAGTGTAACATATTATATCTTAACTCAAAGTCCATTGCTCACTTCTTCCCAGATTAATGCGCGTTCACACCGCGGTGCTTTCCCCACAAAGAACTCTTTAGTTCTCATGAACTAAGTACAGATCGCGTTCGCACCAGAACAAGTCCCTGAGGGGAGGATTAGGCAAATGAGCCGCTGAAGTTTCTTCTTCTTCTTCTTCTTCTTCTTCTTCTTCTTCTTCTTCTTCTTCTTCTTCTTCTTCTTCTTCTTCTTCTTCTTCTTCCTCCTCCTTCTTCTCCTCCTTTGGGTTTACTGGCAGGCTGCAAACCACTTCACGGCGTATACTGCCACCCGGAGTCCCCGGCCGGAAGTCCCCGGAGTTGGGAAAGCCTTCCGAGTAAATCGCCAGAACGCCAACACCTCCTCATCTCCACCGCTCCCATGTTTTCATAATGCTAATGCGAGGATAATAAAATGGCGGCTTCACAAAACTTTTTGGGGAGTTTTACGGGGGGTGGTTTGCAATCCATTTGCAGTTTCATGACCGAAAGAACGAGATCGCGGATACAAGCGGTCGAGATGGGTTTCCTCCGCCGGGTGGCTGGCGTCTCCCTTAGGGATAAGGTGAGAGGTTCGGTCATCAGGGAGGGACTCGGAGTTGAGCCGCTCCTCCTTCGCGTCGAAAGGAGCCGGTTGAGGTGGTTCGGGCACCTAGTTAGGATGCCACCTGGGCGCCTCCCTAGGGAGGTGTTCCAGGCACGTCCAGCTGGGAGGAGACCGAGGGGTAGACCTAGGACCAGGTGGAGGGACTATATCTCTTCTGGCCTGGGAGCGCCTTGGGACCCCCCAGTCAGAGCTGGTGGATGAGGGGAAAGGGACGTTTGGGGCTGGAGCTGCTACCCCCGAGACCCGACCACGGAGAAGCGGAGAAGATGGATGGTTTGCAATCCGCCCAGCCAATCAGAAATAGGAACCTTTTTTCGACCTGCTCTCTAGCCGGGACTGAAAAGGGGGTAAACAGGTTCTCCTGAACTAAGTTCTAGTTCCGGATTTTTTTGGTGTGAACGCAACAAAGTGGAAAAGTACCGCGGTGTGAACGCGCCTAATGTTGTTCCTCCGACTAAGGAACGCCCAAAGATGCTTTTGAACGCTCCTGAAAAAGCTAGTAAATTGGCCTTTCTGTACATTTTACAACTTCTTTCTTTTAAAAGAGATGCACTTAAGAACAGCCACGTTCCCACAGTGTCAATAATAATAATTTGGTAATCTTGAAAAACACATATGAGTTCATAATTAAGAGACAGGAACTAGACGGCGATCTATCTGCAATGTGTTAGCTTCATCTCAAAGTGTTTTTGAAACCATCCAGGTCTTTGAAACAGACGGCTTGTGTGTGCTTTTAATTTAAAATACTTTGAAGGGACTTTATCTGGAGAGTAACGTGAACAGACAGCAAATCAACTCAAACTAATTTCTCACATTTCGGAGCATAACAAAGTGCTCCGTCCTAAAAGATGACGTCGATGTTTCTGGAAACAAACTCCCATTTATTTATTAACGAGCAACAAATCCAAACATCGTCTGCCGCTTTGAGTCGGATCAATAAGTCGATCATTAAAGATAATCAGTCGGATTAAGACGTCGGAGGGAAATCAGGAGTTCAGACACTTAAAGCCAATTGAAGTGATTTCATTCAGAGAGGAATCGTAAACATCGTAAACATGTGATGTCACTCCGTCATTGATTAGCAAGCGTTGTTTCTTCTCAGGGTTTCAAATCTCTTTATATTTCTGTTTTCAGTAATAATCGTTGTACTGATTACTGCCGGAGATTTTATAAGAAATATTGAATCAAACTCATTACTTTGATTAAATTGCACTGGATGTTTCTAATAAAAAGCGTCGGCTAAATGAATGTCATTAAATATTTCCACATTTCACTTCCTGGTTGTTTTTCCCCCTCTCACTTGTTGCACAGCAGGGGGGTCAAACTCAATGTCATCGCGGGCCACATCAGCATTATGGCTGCACTCAAAGGGCCGGTTGTAACTTTAAGACTATATAAAAATACATATATAAATATATCATATATATAAAATAATGTCCATCATTGCCTCTGCATTGGATTATCATCGCATAGGGTAATAACTTCATAATTAACTACGTCTGAAAGCAGAAGTCTCGTCAGTGCGTATGTCCCAAAATGATTTAAAAAGAAAAGCCAAATTCTGGAGAAAAAAGAAATAGAAGAATCATTTTGAAATAAAAATCTAATTCTGAGAAAAAGGAATTCTATGAAAAAATGCATATTTTGAAGAAAAAAAGGCAAATTCGGAGAAAAAAGTCATATTTCAGATGCATTGTGGGACATGTAGTTTATGGGCAACATGCTTCTGCAGCATGTAACCGTATAATAAACATATTATATTCTTTGCAAGCTCTTGTGGGGCCACATAAAATGAAGTCGCGGGCCGAATGTGGCCCCCGGGCCTTGAGTTTGACACAGGGTTCTTCTGAAAAGTCGTGGAAATTCAAAAAGCTGATTCCAGGCCCTGGAGAATTTATGGAAAACAATATTTTTCCCAAAGTTCTGGAAATGTAACTAAAATTGCATCAAATATAATTTATATTTTATCTATTCGCCGACATAGTAACACTATAATGAGAATAAATACTGTATCGTAATGAAACGTAAAATGGCTTTTAGCTGACGAGGTGTTTTGCTGGTGAGAGATGTTAGTTGGGTTAGTAGTCTATTTGATTTGTTTTAGATACAAAGAGTCCTTAGGTAAAGGTCCTGGAGAAGTCACTGAAAATCATTGGTGAAAAGTGTGTTGATATACCAAACATGTATTGATTTATTTACCTGAAAAATGTCCATCGGTTTTTATTTTGCAGTCAGTGAAGTGGGTCAGTAGCTCCAGGAAATAGCCACACCCGAATCCTGTTATATTGTACATTGTTCAATAGTACTTGTATAGTATTTTTTCAACTCAATCTTAGTTTCTTGTCAGTTGCAGTACTTGCTTTTTCTTTTCTCTTAACCAGTGGTGAAAGAATAGTTCCCACTTTACTTAATTAGCAATACTATTGTCTTATAATACACCATTACAAGCATTAAACCTGTCATGTTGAAGTACAGAAGAATAACCAGTTCAATGTTCTTGGCTCTTTTCACAACATCATATAAAACAAGCATTTTACTGTTGGCATTTGACGACGTGGAGCCAAGGTAAGACATCTCCTCCGTAGATTAGTTTGATTTGTATTTTGTGTAAAGCGTCTTTGAGCCCTGGGAAAAGCGCTATGAAAATTAAATGTATTATTATTATTACAGTACTACATAATATCATATCAGCACATGCATTTTATTACTTAAAAGGTAACTATGGCTGTAAAAGTACAATATTTCCTTTACTTACTGCTCTCCCACCTGTCTGCAGATATAGAGGTGTAGTTAGATATAAGTACTACTTTAATGTATAAGAGTTAACACCCCTCGCTTAATGGGCTGGCCCCTCAGTATCTCCGGCCTCCTGAAGGTGTACACCCCCTCAAGGGCTTTGAGGTCGGCTGATCAGCTGATGCTAGTAGTCCCTAAAACAAAGAGAAAGACCAGGGGAACCCGAGCCTTCTCAGCGGTAGCCCCCAGGCTCTGGAACGACCTGCCCCCCCCCCCCCCCATGTCAAATTGTCGCCCACCCTTCAAACTCTGAAGACCCGCCTCTTTCCCCTCGCTTTCGAGCCAGTCTGAGCTCTCTTTTATCGATTTGCTTTATTGTCTGCCCATAGCCTTTTATCTATTATTGTTATATTTCATTATAATGTTATGTTTGCTGTGAAGCACTACAGTAAACCCTCTGTTTTTAAGTGGATTGGATTAGCATGGGAAGAATAGGAGGCTGCGATCTGACCATTCCATCTTCTCTGGATCTTATGAACTTCACTTTGTGGTAAATGTGATTCCTGTAAAAGCAGTATTTTGGAATTCAACCTCTTAGCTTTATTTAACACTTACTTAAGTTTCGACAAGTTATTGAGCCCACGTACATTCCATGAAGTTATCTTAAATTCTGTAGAAGTACTACTTGTACTTACTGCTCTCCCACCTGTCTGCAGATGTAGAGGTGTAAAGATAGAAGTACTACTTGTACTTACTGCTCTCCCACCTGTCTGCAGATGTACAGTAGAGGTGTAAAGATAGAAGTACTTCTTTACTTACTGCTCTCCCACCTGTCTGCAGATGTACAGTAGAGGTGTAAAGATAGAACTACTACTTGTACTTACTGCTCTCCCACCTGTCTGCAGATGTACAGTAGAGGTGTAAAGATAGAAGTACTTCTTTACTTACTGCTCTCCCACCTGTCTGCAGATGTACAGTAGAGGTGTAAAGATAGAAGTACTTCTTTACTTACTGCTCTCCCACCTGTCTGCAGATGTACAGTAGAGGTGTAAAGATAGAAGTACTTATTTACTTACTGCTCTCCCACCTGTCTGCGGATGTAGAGGTGTAAAGATAGAAGTACTTCTTTACTTACTGCTTTTCCTCCTCTCTGATCCCTGCAGATTTAGACGTGTAGTTGGATAGAAGTACTACTTTACTTACTGCTCTCTGACCTGTCTGCAGATGTCGAGATGTAGTTCCCCCCGCGGCCTCATGGTGTCGCTGTCGCTGCGGTAAAGCGCCTCTCTCCTCCGGCTCTCTCCGTGTGAGTCTGCGGGCTCCAGCCGGCAGATTGTCCGGTTCAAAAGTGTATTTCCAGCGCTTGACATTGATTGAACCATTAACCCTGCGGCGCCAACACAGCTAATGATTTTCTCTTCTGCTTGTTTTGTGCTGCAGGACAGCAGGAAGCTCTTCTTCTTCTTCTTCTTCTTCTTCTTCTTCTTCTTCTTCTTCTTCTTCTTCTTCTTCTCTCTCTCTGTGCGGCTTCTCTCACTTGTCATGCTTTTTGTTTCACAATCGAGGCCGTTCTCGTCCTGTGTGAATTCATGTTTCCCTGCGAGAGGTGTTAGTTGATTTGATCCACAGATTCCTATAAAGGTTAAAGATTCAACATCAATTTCAAGACTGCAGCATCAAGGTTTGGACAAAACACGTGACGGTTAAAACGGACTTTAAGTAAATACATATTTGTCAAACAATTAAAACAACAGTTAAATACATTTATTCTGGATTAATGCAATATTTTTAAACAATAAAATGCGCAACATTTTAGAAAATCTTACTTCCAGTCAAAAACCAATCAAGCCATATTACTGTCATGGTTTTTTTAAATGGTGTATTTAATTTTTCATGCAATATATTTAATTGTTTAAAAACATTCGTACTCAATCTCTCATGAACTGTAAAGTGAACATGAAGAACTGGAAACGAAATAGCCTTTAAATTATGCAATAACAAATAGTGGCATGATGATAGCGATAAGAATGTAAGCTCATGGCATACATGCTGTCTCCATGGATATGATGTAAGTTAAATCAGACACTTAAAGGTGGTTTATGAGTCCGTTTCCCTATCTATAAAAAAGATAAAATATATGTAAAAAAATAAAATCCGACTGTATTTAATGTGCATAAATATTTGTTTGCAAATTAAAGGCTTTAATTATAAATAATATGATATTTAAAAACACTATCTTAGCTCCACACACACTGAACAGCTTCCCTGTCACCGTTATATATATGTTTTTGTATTGGACACATTTTTGTCCCTGCAGGCCTCCGTCTGATTCCCGTTTCAACGTAAGGCTCACGGCTACAGAAGAAGGGAAAAACAGGAACCAGCAGGAGAGCAGAGACAGAAATGTCTGAGTGATTTCTGCTGCAGACAAACCCCCAGTTTAACCAGTTCAATCACTGCTCAGACTGGGACTGTGTCTGTTGCAAAACCAGTCCGTTTAATGCATCAGCTTCGTGCAGAGGATTTATCTATTTATTGTTCAAACTCAGCTGGTTTCTATTGGTGGCCGGATATACAATATTCTAGCACTCAGGAATGGATTTATGCTGTTTTATTCTTCTTAAAACATGCATTAAAATCTTAAAGATTAAGCAATTGATGACGTATAGAAACAGCACTTCTCTGTATCTTAATCAAATCAACAAAATACACTGAACATGTTCCTACAATCCTATTAAACAAATAATTCTATATACAACAATGATCAGTCAGCTTATTTAACACATCTGTCACACATGTTATTATTCTAACAAAGTGTACTGAACTCATTTCCAATTGATAGTCTTAATATTGTAATATTGAAAGAAGCAAGTTGCATAAAAACTAAAAGGAAGAGTTTTTTTCACGAATGATATTTTAAAAAAAAAAGCAGGAAATATTCAGAGAAAAAATAGAACTTTGTGTCAAAAAGCTGCAGAAATTGTATTTAATTGACATTGTCGGACACTTTTTCATTTTAACAAACTGTTGTCTTTTACGTATTGTTTGAGTTCAGTCGAAAATAACCATTATAGCAGCATTCACAGAAATATGATATCTATATTGAAATAACGTCAATGTGCCTCCACAAAAATACCAAACCGGTCATTATATCATACAAGAAAAGGAGCTGTAGCTGATGATTATAAATCGCAATGAAATCTAATTATTAGCAGATATTATTATACACGTGCAAAGTAAGAACTTCACGGTTTGTTGACGCTTCTCATCCGACAGTTTAATCACATTCACGCCCACGTGGACATTTATCTCATTCAAACTGTCAGTGTTTCACTCGTATCATCACATTTAGATTAACATTTAAATACTTATCTGATCGGAAAGATAAAAACAGATCTCAGTGTCACGTCTTTGAATACGTCAAATAAATGTATCCGTCAATATAAACATTAACAATTCCTATTAAGTCCAATCTTAACGTGCTTGTCTCTTCTCATCAAATCAAATGTAATTGTTTATTAAAGTGTGGCGCAAGAACAATAGGACGATGTCGATCCAACGTAAAGTAAATCGATGAAATGTACATTATGTATGTTGCTGTAGTTTCTGTGTCTGCCTGTAGGAGGCGCCCTCTGTCTGTAATATCCCTCCGCCACATCACAACTTTCTCTCTGAGCCCTTAAGCCTTTCTAAGGTCTTAAAATGTATGGAAAGGGGCTTAAAATGTATTACATTTGACTTAAGGATTCCTGCATATACCCTGAATAATAATAATTATAATAATACTCTGTTTACAGGGTCAATTATCCAACATTTCTCAACCCTAATGTAACTACGTATTCTAACAGCTGTTCGTTTCATAATCATATCACGATTATTTACTTTCGAGCGGACTAAATTCCCAGAAGACAACCAACTAACAGCTTATAATTCAATAACATATTGTAACATGTGATTATAATCAAGCATTTCTAAAGGAGTTTAATTGAAATCAAAGTATAATACCAAGCTTGAAAACAATGAGAAATCATTTAGCGTCTGTACGCGTGGAGGAAATACAAAGTGAAACACTCGCTTTACTTAGACATGGGTAAACTTTACTGTAACGACCACATTGTGTCCGTTATGCAAGTTCATATTCCTAAATAAAACCATAGCACACCTTGCTGTTAAAACTCTCAAAAAAAGCCCTTAAATGGTCCCTTGAGGGAACTTTTATGCATTAGAATGAGTATAGCTGCAGTTTTGTATACGTTTTCCAAAACGTCTTAAACCTGGAGAAATCTGCCAGTTTAGATGAAGCTGTTTGATCGCCTGCTGTCGCAACAACATGTAAACATTTGTGTTAATTCAGTTTTCAACATTTTGTCTATACACTTTTTTCGTCTTGGTCGTTTCAAACTATATTATAAGATGAGCCAAAAACCTGTAACCCGTTAAGGAACCCCCAAATGCATTAAGATCCCCTTTAAAGCCTCTTAAAGTGAGTGGAAATCCCTAATGAATCCCCTTAAGGACCCAACAAAGTCTCTTAATATAAGAATACCTGCAACTCCCTTAATAACTTCTAGAACCTTCCAACCTGGAAAATACCTTAAGGATCCTCATGATACCCCCTTAAAATCTCTAGCATACCACCAAACCCCTTACACTCTCCCTCAAGAATCACTTCAAGTTCTTAACTTTTCCCAAAACACTTTAAATTAAGAACTGCCAAAAAAAAACTTAAAAAAAACCCCTCAGGAACCCCCTTAATGACAACTGAAGAACACCTAAGAAACACTTAAACCCAAAAGGTCTCCTTTTATAACGCTCCCCTTAAACCCCTGTTTTTTTTCTTAAGAACCCAAATAAACTATTCCAGGTTAATGGAACCCCCAATACCCACAGGAACCACATATAAGACCTCAATAAGAAACCTCTTAACTTTGTGGTTCCCCTTACACCCTTTAGGAGTCACTTAAACTTTAGAAGCAGAACTAGAACCCCTTGGAAGAAACCCCTGAAACTCTTCGCAACCATTGGAGCTTCCCTTAAGTCAACTTTTTCCCTACTAAATTGATCTTTTGTGTCTTAAGTGTTTCCGTGAATACCAGAAGAAAAGTTCCAGAGAGTTCTTGGATTCTTCGTGGAGGCGTGTCAGAAAAACAAGTTCCTCAAGAACTCAACGAAACACAGGGTCCTCGATGGAGAGACGAATGCTCCGGAGGACAGATCACTTGGAGAACACAATCCCCACGGGAAACGTCTTAACACTGGACTCTAAAAACCTAAGGAACTCAGAGAACCCCTTAACGAACCCCTTTAAGCTCTGGTCGGAACCTGAGGAACCCCTTAATGCTCCGACAGCAGGTGTTCAGTGGCAAACATCAAACCTCTCTCTCAGCATCATTTCAAAAACAAACCAGACTTTTAGAAACGCTTTGATTCTGCGCTGAATCCCTTCAAACTCTTCTGGCGGTATTAAAGTTAAACTTAAACTGATTAATAGATGGATAATAAAAGTTTGAATATCACGCATGTAGAAAAACCGGATGTATTTGTTTCTAAAGATGGTTGAGATGTTAATTAGGATGAGGTCAGAGGTCGCTATCATATTTCTGTGTCTTTGATTACATTTAAAAAAAAAAAAAACATTATTTCGTTCCAGCCAAACAGAATCGTGTAATAAAAGTAGACGTGTCATAAATATAATTATAGTCCGGGAATAATTTTGCCATACATGTTTACCTTTCGCCCTCTGACGCAGCTGACCGACCTTGAGCATCCGCTGTCTCCCTTAAAGGTGGGGTGTGTCCTTCACTTCAGAAACACTTGTTATACTCCAGCTCTCCTCGTCTCTCTGAGTCCTGACTCCATCAGAGCTCCAGCTCTCCTCGTCTCTCTGAGTCCTGACTCCATCAGAGCTCCAGCTCTCCTCGTCTCTCTGAGTCCTGACTCCATCAGAGCTCCAGCTCTCCTCGTGTCTCTGAGTCCTGACTCCATCAGAGCTCCAGCTCTCCTCGTGTCTCTGAGTCCTGACTCCATCAGAGCTCCAGCTCTCCTCGTCTCTCTGAGTCCTGACTCCATCAGAGCTCCAGCTCTCCTCGAGTCTCTGAGTCCTGACTCCATCAGAGCTCCAGCTCTCCTCGTGTCTCTGAGTCCTGACTCCATCAGAGCTCCAGCTCTCCTCGTGTCTCTCTGAGTCCTGACTCCATCAGAGCTCCAGCTCTCCTCGTGTCTCTGAGTCCTGACTCCATCAGAGCTCCAGCTCTCCTCGTGTCTCTGAGTCCTGACTCCATCAGAGCTCCAGCTCTCCTCGTGTCTCTGAGTCCTGACTCCATCAGAGCTCCAGCTCTCCTCGTGTCTCTGAGTCCTGACTCCATCAGAGCTCCAGCTCTCCTCGTGTCTCTCTGAGTCCTGACTCCATCAGAGCTCCAGCTCTCCTCGTGTCTCTGAGTCCTGACTCAAATTGCTTCAGAAGTTTCTCCCACGATAATAATAAAAGGTTAAAATCTAAATAAAGTAAAGTACAGTCAGTGAAATGCGGTTGCCGTACGGCACGTTACAGTTTGAAAGTGTTGTTTATCGTGCGGTCTGGCTTGGTTCGGTTTCTCTGTGAGCGTGAACATTGTTAAAGTTGAACTTCGCGGTTGCAAGTCGACCAACAAACAAGTCGAGGAAGGCAATCTGGCTCTCATCCGTCACAGCGCAAATGGAAGTCTTTAATGCGCTTGACTCTCGGGTTGACTGCGTCTGGTTCGGTATTTGAGGCCCCGTGTTGTTGGGCATTTAAAAAATAATAATATTAAAATCTGGTTTGTTTGTAAGTTAGCCAACGAAAGAACAAGCAGACTGCCATTCTGAAAACACTTACAGGTGGGGTGGTAAGTTTCAGAAACCGGCTCGAGATACACTTTTTGTTATATTCCATGGAATGCTCTGAACATCCGATAGCAATGAATATCTGAAGTGCTTTGACAACAAATCCATAAAAAAATGTCATCTGTAGAAGCCGTGGCGCTGTAAAAAGTACAACTGGCCTACCTGCCTGTCAGCCTGCCATCGGGGCACACACTCATCTCGTGCCCTCATTGGTCGTGTGCGCGTTCGTGTGTGTCGGGGGAGGGGCTCTGAGAGGAAGTGGCAGATTTTCTCCGGTTGTGTATTTTCAAATTCTAGCGATCTCGAGCCGGTTTCTCAAACTTACCTACCCCACCTTTAAGTGGATCCTGGTTTGGTTTGAAGTCAAAAATAACCTATTGTTTGGCTTCTTTATTTGTTCTATTTCAACGACTTCTCTTCGCTTCCTTTTGAGAAATCCACCTGCTGGTTTGGCTTGAAAGGTTTAAAGCGAAGAAATCATAAAAATCTGATCAAAAGTCAGACAATGCGTGAAGAACCTGCAGGTGGAGTGGATTCATCTCCTCCTCCTCCTCCTCCTCCTCCTCCTCCTCCTCCTCCTCCTCCTCCTCCTCCTCCTCCTCCTCCTCCTCCTCCTCCTCCTCCTCCTGATATAAGCACAGTCGCTGATCGGTCCGAACTCAGCTCACATCCTTGGACTACCTATGTTGCAAATGTATTATCTTTTCAATTTACACACGGCATCTATTGCACGTCTGTCCGTCCTGGGAGAGGGATCCCTCCTCTGTTGCTCTCCCTGAGGTTTCTCCCATTTTTCCCTTTAAACTGGGTTTTCTTTGGAAGTTTTTCCTTGTACGATGTGAGGGTCTAAGGACAGAGGGTGTCGTATTGTCATACTGATATTCTGTACACACTGTGAAGACCACTGAGACAAATGTAACATTTGTGATATTGGGCTATATAAATAAACATTGATTGATTGATCCTCAGCTTCTGTGAGCAAACTAACAACAACAACAACAACAACAACAATAAACAAACCCGCAGCACGTGTAGTCCGCTGAGTCACAGAGGAGCTGACAAACAAACAGCCAGTTCAACTTCCCGCTCTCCAAATAAGAGCCTGACGGAAAACAACAATGAACAACATTCAATGCAACGCAGAATGTTGGCTCGTGTTCACACTCTTTTGTTGTTGCTATTATTATTATCATTTTAAATGTTTGAACTTGGAGGTAATAGCGTGACTAAAAGTACACTTTGTAGGAACTCAAAGCCAGCAGTTCTTCTTCAAAGGCCATGAGATGTGACTGAACATCTGAGGAAAAGCCAAGCAAGTTGACCTGGTTGGTATTTTAAGCTCAATTGTCCTCAATTATGATCATTATTCTTCCTCTCCACCCGGATGAGACACTGGGATAAAGCGCGTGTCAAAACAAATACTGCTGTGTTGTGTTTCCATGTTTTCATGTTTCCCTGTTTCCTAAAACACAAGTACGGAAGCCCCTTTAGACATGTCAGACTCATGTGCCGCTATTGTGCAAAGACCACAGCGATAGGCTAATGAGAGAAAGTAGGAATATTGAGAGTCAAAGCATCAAGTAAAAAAAGTTTAATTTAAAAGACATTTAATTATTTTTTAGTGAGATCTGATATTTTCAGCTTCGTCTAAAATCTTCAAACTGAAATAAAATCGTACTTTTACGTGTTTTCCAGAATGTCTGTTCCTTCTTGCTCTGTCTAAAATCTACATTATACTTATTATTATTATTAACCGCCAGAATCTGAGACTTCTCTTCTTCTTCTTCTCTTCTTCTTCACATCTGCGTCTCGCTGCGGAGATCCGGCCCGGTGACGCTTCGGGGTTTCGGTGCGGAAACACGGCTCCAAGGGTCCGAGACCTTCCGCTGGTCCTCCGGGGGAACAAGTGTCCTTCCTTTGGAGACAGAAACATCGGTTGGTTTTTTAATCCGGAGATTTCTGTCTTTCATGGAAAGGGATTTTCTGTCCCCACTTTGTTTGGAAACACTTTCTGTCTTTGTTGGTCCCAAGAGACTTGAATTCATTTCTAATCTGCCTCAACATCGTGAGACTGTTTAGTTTGTTGCTCCCGAGTTTCTGCCACAAGCTGATTGTTGTAGAGGTTTAATGTCACTTTCACCCCGCCTAGAAGTGCTCACATAACTCTCCATGTGTCTCAGAAAGCTGTCGCAGCATCCTTCCCTGAGAAGCTTTTATTTTGTTGAGTTGATAAAACTCTGCTTCAACAATAGCTCTATCGATAATATTAATTAGTGATAGTGATATTAGTAGTCTGACAATAACAGTAGTAGATTACAGCCAATGAACCAGCCCTTTATATCAGAAGGGGGGGGGGGGGGGGGGCTGCAGTTTGTACACTATCAGTATGGATATAATATCTTATCAGTAACAACAATACAATATCTGTAAATGTATTTTACAGCTGCGTAAAACCTTTGTTTATATCGTGTCTTCTTCACATGCAGTAAAAAAGCTCCATACGTAATAATACATAAGCTATAATAGATAATAATGCATGTTCCTATATTTATTTTCTGTAACGAATGCTCTATAGCCTACTTTATTATTAGTGTGAGTATTTGAACATGCAGTGGTCTCCTGTGTAATAATGGCAGCAGCTGATAGGCCGTAGCACATCTTAAGTCTTTACAGTTTCTACCGTCATTTCACATTTATTTTATTTCCTTGCGTGTAAACCTCTTAGGATATATATATATATATATATATATATATATTATGTATAATAGGTCTAACATGTGTCCATACTCGAGAGAGCCAATGATGTTAATGCTTAATATAATTGAATATAAACTCCCTGTAGGTTAATACAATCCCTAGAACACAAAGCCCTCGGTGTGTGTGTATTAATGCAGCAGTACACGAGTACTTGTGCAGTAGTATTACTACTGCATATAAAGAGAGTACTGAAGAAGTCACATCTTGTATCAGACTTGGATGTGAGGTGTGAAATAAAAGAAAAAGTGAAATATTTCCTGTTCAAAATATAAAAAGATCCATCCTTTAATTGTAAAATGTACTATTTATTTCCCCCAGTGATTAGTAACAAAGCAACCGGCTGAAAAGGAAACGTCTCGCGCGCGTTCTCCGGTGGCCTCGAGTCTCCGCACTCTACTGAACCCTCACTTGTCACTGAAAGTGTTTCTGCCTCCGGATCGCTTCTCCTCCAACATGGAGCCGCGGGAGGACATCTTCAAAGCCCTTCCAGGAAGCAGAAACCCTGACATGACTTTTACGCTTCTCCGGCGCGCACTTTAACGCACGGAGAAATCGGCTTTTGGAGAAAACAGAATCCTCAGCCTCAGCGCGCGCATTCAGTCTGCTGCTGCCGCCGCTGCTGCTATCTGACACTAACATCACCTCCGCGTGTCCTGACCGTGTCCGCGTGCCCTCCACATCCCCTCTCCTCTGTTTATTTTGCCTCAGACTTCTGGATGTAAACAGTTTTGAACACGCCGAAGGGGAAAATATTTGAATCGGAGGGGTGTAAATATGAGGAGCGGCGGGGATTTGGTGTACGCATGCACGGTGTGTGTTTTCCAGCGACAGGGTTTAGTTTAGCTGGGGGGGGGGGGGGGGAGAGGGGAGGGGTGAGGGAGGGAGGCAGTGTTGATAGGGGTGAGTGTGTTTTCCACGCTGCAAAAAGTGTCCGTGTTGGCAAGTCGTGGGGCGTGGAAGACTCTCTGGAAGTCTATTATTTGTGCAGCAAATATCTGAGAAATGAACATTAAGGACAACAAATATACCTTTTTAAAGAAAGCCTTCCACACTGCAAGAAGTGTCCGTGTTGGAACATCCTTTGGGATGTGTTGGACACTCTGAAGTCTGCTATTCGTGCAGAAAAGGTCAGAAATATACACAATAAAGCGCATAAATATATACCTTTTTAAATAAAGCTGAATTTATTTGACTTAAAATAGTGATTGTGTTTGAAAAAAACGTGACCAGGAAACACTATTTTTAACATAAAAATGCAGACAACATCGCCATAACAACCAAAATAAACAATTCACCGGAACAAAACAAACAAATAAATATCACATGTTTGGATTTTGATTTTAAAATGTCACTCGGAGACACGTGTTCCGACATAACGATGAATCAACAAAACAACCTAAATAAACAAATCGTTTTTGAACATAAAAATAAATAAAATTGTTTCGATGTTCATGTTTATTTTGATCGAGTTTTATTTTCAAACTCGATAACCGTTAAAAAAAAGAGCGGTCGGGTTGGGCACTTTTTGCAGCGTGCACGGCGCTGGTGCGTGTGTGTGTTTCCCTGTGCGTCATGATTGGCTGAACGCGCAGAGGACGCCTTAATATTTAATACTAATGTCCCCCTGGTTGGCTGAGGACTGGAAAGGTCCAACCAATGTTTTTTACTTGCTTTAGTGGCTGTGGCTCCCTAATTAATTGCAGCTATCTGTCTCCTATCGATGTGTGTGTACATGTGTGTGTGTGTGTTTCCCTTTCTCTCCCCAAAGCGAACATGAAATAGTTTGTTGGGCTATACTTTCTTCTTCCTACCGTTCCCCCCTTCCTTCCTTCCCGTTCGGGTTCGCAGGCAGAGTCAGGACAGATTGAAGCCCAGCTGTGTTCCTCGCGCTCGGTCGTTGCCACTTCCCCCCTCGTTGCCCGGTGATGTTGGATATGGGAGAGCGCAAAGAGGTGAAAATGATTCCTAAATCGTCGTTCAGTATAAACAGTTTGGTGCCCGAGGCCGTGAAAAATGACAACAACAACCACCAGAACCAGCAGCACCTCCACCAGAACCAGCAGCACCTCCACCAGACCCACCTCCACCGGCCCGGCGTGCCGGAGGAAGCCGAGCAGAAGGCTCCTCTTCCGGCCGCGCAGCAGGACAGCAAAGCGGACCCTAAAAGCGACTCCTCCGGTCCGGATAGCTGCCCGGACGAGAAGGAGAAACCGGAGGAAAAGAAGGACGGGAAGGACGGGGACGGAGGAGGGAAGGACGGAGAGAAGAAGAGCGGCAAGTACGAGAAACCTCCTTTTAGTTACAACGCTTTGATCATGATGGCCATCAGGCAGAGTCCGGAGAAGCGGCTCACCCTGAACGGCATCTACGAGTTCATCATGAAGAACTTCCCGTACTACCGGGAGAACAAGCAGGGCTGGCAGAACTCCATCCGGCACAACCTGAGCCTGAACAAGTGCTTCGTGAAGGTTCCGAGGCACTACGACGACCCGGGCAAGGGCAACTACTGGATGCTTGACCCCAGCAGTGATGATGTTTTCATCGGTGGCACCACGGGGAAGCTCCGGCGGCGGTCCACCACGTCCCGGGCCAAGCTGGCCTTCAAGCGGGGCGCGCGGCTGACCTCCGGGCTGACCTTCATGGACCGCGCCGGCTCCCTGTACTGGCCCATGTCCCCGTTCCTCTCCCTGCATCACCCGCGCGCCGGCAGCGCCCTGGGCTACAACGGGACCTCCTCTGGGTACCCGGGCCACCCCATGTCCTACAGCACCATGTTGACGCAGAACATGGGGGGCGGCCACTCGTCGTTCCCGAGCTCCAACGGGCTGAGCATGGACCGGCTGGTCGGCGGGGATCTCCCCTACGCGACGCACCACCTCACGGCTGCGGCTCTGGCGGCCTCCGCGGTGCCCTGCGGCCTCTCGGTGCCTTGCTCCGGGGCCACGTACTCCCTGAACCCGTGCTCGGTCAACCTGCTGTCTGGGCAGGCTAGTTACTTTTTCCCCCACGTCCCTCACCCCTCCATGACCACGCAGCCCGGAGGCTCCCTGCATGCCGCCCGGGCTTCGGCCTCCAATTCCCCGCAGGCTCCGTCCTCCTCGCTGGCTTGTGACTCTCTGAGGCCGGGTCTGTCCGGTTCTCTGCCGGCCTTCCCCTCGGGACTTTCCGGGGGACTTTCCGGGGGCTTGTCTGACTATTTCACGCATCAAAACCAGGGCTCGACCTCCAACCCGCTTATACACTAACACACTCCAACCCCTCACCCATAGCTCACCTTTCCATCCATCCCTCACCCCCATTTCCACCCTGAAGGAGTGAAACTCTTAAAAATGACTGGAACTGTAAGTTGAACATTTTACACTGAACATTTACATTGTAAAAAAACTGAAATATTATAAACTACCTATAGAGAAAAGAAGAGAGACTTAAACTGCAAAACAAAAAAGAGCGGCAGAGAAACTGACAGAAAGCAGCCCTGAAGTTTCCAGGTATTTTTTAATATTATTATTATTATTATCTCTTCTTCTTCTTTTCTGCTCGTCTCCCGCTGCAGTTGAATTCGTGTGTACATAATGTCTGTTCCTATAAGTGTCCGGGTCTGTCTCTGTATAATACTGTCAGTCAGCGACGTGCAATGTGACTTAAACAGAGAGGATGGTTAGGCTGATTTACTTCTGTTGTTCGAGGAGGCATTACTTTTATAGAATGTGTATTTAAAATAGTTTTGTCTAATTTTAAGTTTAAAAAAAGTTTAAATAATATTAATAATATCTCTGAAGCCGGTTCTTTGACCCGCATGTGTGCAGTATTATCAGGTGTCATGCGGGCTGAGCCGGGCCGCGTTGGAGGAATGCTTTCATTGGAGAAAACACTAATTTCTTTTTTAATTATTATTTTCTATTCAGTGAAACAGTTTTATTTCTAAAGCGACTCCTGCCGTTCAAAGTCCAGAGGCTTGTTTCTTTTATAGTTTCATTTCCCAGTTTAAAAACATGTACTTTTTATAGACCAAAGAATCGGTTTTTAGGAAATGTCAATATTCAGCTTGCAGAGTAGGAACTAGCATGAATGGATGAACGAGTGAATAGGAAGATGCCTGTGCCTCCATCGCTGCGGAACATGTCCATTTAAACGAGATTTTTATTTATGAAGAATATTTGATGTTTTGTTAAATTAGCGAACAATTCAATGGAGTTTGGTGGCGCCGATTTTTAAATGTATTTCACTGAATGTTTTATTGGTGCAGCTGGAGGCCTTTTGCCTTAACCCGCCTCGTGCCACTCCTAATTAAATAGAATACTAAAACGTGAATCTCTCGTTTTTAAATGGATATTTCCTCGGTGATTTTTTTTTTTTTTTTACTGTAAACGTGATCGCCGCTAAAAACGAATTTCACGCATCTTCTTTTATTTGTATAATTAGTAAAAGAAAGTTAAAAAAAATGTCTATTTGTAATTTGAATTTGGGGGTTTCCTTCTTTTCTAAAAAGGCAAAACAATGTAAAAAAAAAAGGAAAAAATGCCTCATTATCTAATACTACTTGGAATGATTGTCCTTTAATTGTCGTCACTGGTTGTGATAATATTGTGGTCTTATTCTTATTCCCGTGTTTGTCGCTTACAGAAGTTAAAGAAAAAAGATAAAAAAAATGTTTTAATCATAAAAAAATAAAAGAATAGGTTGCATTCATAACTAACGCATATCCCTTTGTCTTCTTTGCCACGTGTCGTTGCTGTTCTTATCTCCAGGGAATCAAAGTATTGGAATTCTTATTTTTTAAAAGAATTATGCATTTCTTCTAAATGTAACCAGAATGTGTTATTCACTGTCATGACAATTGTATGCTTTTATTGGACAGCAACATGTCTTACAACCCAACACATGCCTTCAGAGGCCTTGGTTTTATTTACAAATAAACCCCAAATATACCCTCTCTTGCACGCGACTGTTTTGGTTCATAGGAAACCATCTTAAAACCAAACCATGCTTTCGAGAAGCCTTGGTTTTATTTTATTTACAACTCTTAAAAAACAAGTCCAGAAATACCCCCTCTTGTCACTTGAGGTTTATTTTTGTTTATGTTTTGGGCCGTTTTGCTTCTGGTTGTTTACACACACACACCTTGTGCGTAAAGCTTCTTCCACGCACGCAGATTTACGCGCGTCCTGGTGGAAAAACTGTGTCAAATGATGCAACAGAGGTCGCGCTCAGGCTGCTGGAGCCTGACTGACTTGCGTGACATTTTCTTTGCTTTTCTGAAACCCGAGGCGCTGCAAGCTGCGGCCCGCGGGCTCACTGCGGACTTTCCTGCGTGGTTTTTGTGCAGAAATCCCAACAGAATATCACCGCGTGCGCTCGAACGTCACATGGTTTCCTTCAGACGCTGCTGTGTTTTGGAGCTTCGGTTTGATTCCACGCGCGAACATCGAGCTGTGTTGGAACATTTCAAGGTGCAGATGCTTGCTCTCCTCTGGGTGCAGACAACTCTGATTCTGAGTCTGAGTGTGAGCGTGTTTTCTTTGTCATGTGGTGTGTTTGTGTTTCTGCTGCAGCTAGTGTGTGTGTGTGTGTGTGTGTGTGTGTGTGTGTGTGTGTGCGCGCGTGCGTGTGTGTTTTGGATCATTATTTACAGATCAAACCAAAACTATTTTGCAAACAGCTGCACGTTGTATTATTTTAAACTTGCACATTTTCAGCCTTTTCTCAAATATTTGGAAGTATATTAATGTTTCTGCTCTCCTGAGTATTTCCTTAAATTCGTCACATGTCCCTTACGCAAAGGGGACTTTAAGTGTCTCCAGTTCTTCTTTCTACGCTTCACATTTGAATATTTGCCTCGGTTGGTTTGAAAGGACACCCACTCTCTAAACTGTGTCAGACGGAAAGTTAAATATCAGATGTAGCGTGCAGGTGTTTTGTCCTCCGTGGAAGTCAGACGTGGATTTGAGCGTTGGTGTCGTCTTGGCTCCGTGGAGGACGCTTGGTGGAGCTCCAGTGTTTTATTTAAATCTGTGTTCACATCTGATCTGTTGCTGCCGTGATGCGAGTTTCAAGGTTTCTGGGTCCGCTTGTTTGGCTTTTTATAGATATATAAATACACACATAGATACACCTTCAACTGCAGAAATTAATTCCGTAAAACATTTAGATGTGACATTTCACTGGCAGAAACTAGACTGAGTCTGTTTTAGATGCAGCTGATCAGTACTTGAATGATTTCGGTGGAGCTGGATTGTTTTGCTTCATTGAGAACATGTGGTGTGCAGAATTCAGTCTACTCTTGCCTTTTAAAAAACAACTCTGATTTTAAGCTTTAATTGAATATGTTGTGAGTTATTTTGCGTTGTGGTATTATGGGTATTATTTCCTCGATATTTGAATATTTTCTGGTGAACTGGATAAACACAATATTTGGAATTGATATATTTATATTGATATATTTTTGCTTGTTAGTCAGAAAGTAGACTTTTTACAGATTTCTCTTATTAATAATGTTGCTGAAGGTGCATTTAGGGTCTGCTTCGCGCCGTGTTTTTTCCCATTCGTCATATTTACATTGAAGAAATGACACTTTATCTTCCTGGTTCCGCTTGTATGCCTCTTTACTCTGACTGATTTGTTTTAGGCCCAGAGATAAAATCTTATCTTGGTTTTTGTCCGCTGAATAGCTTCATTAATCTTGCAAAATTGACATTTGTATACATATTTAAAGCCTGCATCCAAGCGTAGTTTCCTTAAGTGTTGATATTCGGTATTTTGTTGCAGTTCTTCTAATTGTTAAAACGCAAACGACCTTTTCTCCTGTGGGGGTTGGAAGCTGCTGTGATCGGGATGATATTGGAACAGTATTTCTGCGGCTGTTTTTACAGATGAAGTCTCAAAATGAAACCATGAAAAGTCTCATTTCGTCCTCCTCCTCCTGTCATATCTGCAGACAGCGCGTGTGTGTCTGTGTGTGTCTGTGTTTGCAGATAATGTTTGTTGTCGCATGTCTGCAGGTTTCTCTCTCCCCGATATTTTATATTTCTTCTTCGTTTCTTTTTTTGCGAGCAAACTGCGCGTTCATTAAACCCCGGGTTCTGTCTGCAGGCTGCGTGTGCTCCTGAGTGTGAAACCCTCACAATACAACCAGGACTTTAAAGTAGGCCTACATTTCACACATATGTAAATGTGATGTTGTAGGATCTGAAATATTGGCTTATTTTGCACATCATAAACCCACTTACTGCTCTTCCTCCTCCTCCTCCTCCTCCTCCTCGCCTTCCTGCTTGTTTGGGGGGAAACGCAACAACACAATATCACATGTTGCTTCCTGCTGCTGCTCGATCTGCACGGCGTGTCTCTGTTCTCATGACAACGCTTCTGAGACATGTACTGCTGTTGCATTTAAATGTTACATTTCCGGGTTTCTCGGCCTGCTGCAGGATGTTTTTTTTGAGCCTCTTCCTCTTGTTGTGTGGACATATAATCCATAATTCATGCCGGGACGTTTCAAAGACCGAGACGTTTTATACAACACGGAAAATGTAAAAATGTGTTTATTTCTTTTGGGAATATCCGCCGCGGCGGGAAATGTGTGTTGCGTTTGTGAATCCCGGGACATTTGTTGGACTGTGTTTCTGGCTGCAACTTGAAGCCTGCCTGAAGAGTCTCTGTGCGGCGTGTTGGGCCTGATGTCTGTCTGCAGGTCAGAGGTCACGCCCGCATCCTGCTGCACACACACGCACGGCTTTACTTTTTATTTTTCACATCTTTTACTATTTTCCAACGATTTTTGAACACGTCATTTTTTACAAGGACACTTCAAATCAAAATACGATTTTATCTGGCTTTAAAACATCCAGAAATGTTTCTTTTCTTTTATTTTACAAAAGTACAATAGAGTAGGGTATTTAAAAAATAAACCCACATGCTGCTGGAGGTCAAATGTCACGGATGTATTAAGAGAGACATCATTTATTAGATACATGTTGAGTCTGCAGGGCATGACACAACGCAGATATTAAGAGAGGAGGTCTTGCAGGTGTTTCCTCCGTGTCCTCCCTTTCCTCTGATTGGATATCATTTGTCTTAAAATGATATCGAACTTCAAAAACTTCCAAACCCTAAATTGTAATCATATCTTAAATTCGGCTTTAAATACACTTTGAATGGAATCTCGTGGCGTCAAACCTTCTTGGTGGATTTGTGCCTTTAGATTTGTTGTGTCCAAATCTTCTTCTTCTCTCCTCTTTGTGGTATCCGAGGCTCTCCCTGATATCTGATCTGATGGACGTGTTATCCTCTGTCTGACGTCTGAAACATGCTTTGATTTTCTGTCTTTGCGAGGCCCAAAAAACCCTCAGTTTCCCATGATGCTCTGCGGCTCTGACTGCTGCGTGTGCACATTGAACTCTGGGCCCGAAACGTCCTGAACATTTCTGACACTGAAGATCCAGGGCATGTTTTTGTGGTGGATTTGTGGCTCTAAGAGTGTGTCTGAGGTTCATACATCACATCGTGAAAGATAATATTCAAGTAACACTGGAATAGTATCCAAACGTCAATATCAGAAGACTTGTGGTGTCCAGTGACTGAGGTCCACAACAGGAAGAGAATCCTGTTTGAATTATGGCAACACGTTGGAAAGCGTTACGGACCGCGTGATGTCCGGGAGTTTTAAAACATATCGGTAAATCGTCAATTTCTTCTATCGATTGGATGAAATGAGTGATCTCTAATATATTAGTGTCCACATTAAAAAGAGAGCTGTTTAAATTAGAATTCAAATTGAAGAGCCCCGAGATGCTCCATATTCGGTTTGACAGGTTCTTACAGGAAAAGAGATGAAATACACTTTAAACATATTACCAAATTGAACAATTTAAAATATCCGTATAGAGACTGCTTTGGGTTTGCTCTTCAAAAAGCTCAGAGTCCCGTCAGGGTTAGAGTTTACGCTTTGAGGGCCAACAACTGGAATTTAGTTTTACAATCTCTAAATAAAACTGTTAGTGATCGACATCTTTGCTGCCGGATTGGATAACAAGTGTTTAGAGAACAAACCAGGGTTACTGGAGACCATGGAGCTTTGGCTCATAATTGTAAGATAAATAAATAATCACAAGAAAAGGAACATTTTCTTTTGCCTTAAAATGATTAATACTAACCCCAAAAAACAAGTCATCAGTTTCAATGTGTACTTTAATGCTGCTGCTTAAAATACACATTCTTGTTGACTCTCTTCCATATTTTATACCAGCTTTCAGACTCCTATGTTTAAGTCTTGAGGCTCACACAGATGAGGTAAAACATCTGGGTGAAAATATCCAATATTTGATATTTCTGGCACCAAAATTGAGAAAATAGTCAGTTTATTTATTTGAGTCCCATAAAACCAGAATCCGATTTTTATTAGTGGTTCGTAATTTCAGGGTTTCAAATGTACGATTTTAAATGTATGGTTTTTCTTATTTAAAATAAATGGTATCAGGCCTTGGAAGCATTTTGTAAAATTAAAAAATAAACCAAAATGGCAAAACTAGAATCACATATGAATCAGTCCGAACTGGGAGGTTTGCGGCTTTCGGGATCCATCGATGCTCTAAATCCAGTTAGAAAGAAAAAGCCCTTAAATTGAGTTTGGTTGCATTCAGTTAGAAATCACCTTAAATATATATATGTCCTCCTCTTCCTCCTCTAAACGAGCTGCCCCTGATCTGAGGTCTGCTGGCTGTGATTCTCTCTGCAGGCGGTTTGTTGGCGGCTGCTCTGAGATCAGCTCGCAGGAAACAACAAAGAGACTCAGCAGCAATGTGTTCATGTCCTCAGAAGCCTGCGAGTCCAACGAGTCCGACTGAAACGCAACAAGCCCTCGTTTTGTTACATTTTGTGTTTACTTTCAAAGAAGAAATTACCTTTTTGATTTGATTGTATATGATTTTTTAAAAGGACAAATACCGAATTCATTTATTAGTTTCTCCCAAATCTCACAGTATTTTGTTCCTATTATGTTATGGAGATATTAGCTTATCTTGTCTGTAAATCAGAGTGAAATATAATACATAAAATAACACCAAAAACAAAACTTACAAAGTGAAAGCAGAAAACTCAAATTAAACAAATCAAATATTGAATAAAAAATAGTAGTTTTTCTTTATTAATTCACAGATTTTAGGATTTGTATCCAGATTGCAAACGAGTCTGACTTTGATGCAATAACCCCCCTAACTCCCCCCTCCTCACCCCTCACTCATTCTATTGTATTAATTATTTACTTTAAAGTGGACCTATCATGCTATATTGGAAACATAAATTGTAGGGCCTACATGTGAAGTCTTTTGCTTAACATCCCAAACAGATCCCCCGTTGTAGCCATGCCTCATTCTGCTCAAACCCCTCTTTTGCAGCCCTGTTAGAGAAACGCAGATTTTGGGTCCTGAGCTTAAAAAAAAAAAAAGGAGGCGGAGCTAATGCCTGATCAGAATTCTACCGGAGATAAAGTTAAATTCTGCTGTGATAAAACGCCATCCTGTTTAAACCACATCAAGGATTAGTTCTGAAACAGTATCTCAAATGCTTTTTCTCTTGCGGGTTTATCACAAGGTGAGTTCCTTTTTGTATTTCCTGCTTTTTCAACACATGTGCTCTCCAGCAAGGCAAGGCAAGTTTATTTATATAGCCTTTCATCACAAGGCAATTCAAAGTGCTTTACAAAAAATGAAAGACATTTAGAAAATGGCATTTAAAATCAGTAAAAAGAAAAGATAATAAAATAAACATTAAAAGAAAAATACATGGATAAAAGTTAGAGTGCAGTACAAAAAAAAGTACAGGTTAGCTCTGAGTGTTAGCGATGCTAATGTAAACAAAGACGAGATTACGTCCAAAACAGGTCAGGTATTGTTTCTGACAGCAACTCTCTGTGGGTCCGCTGCCGATTTGACGTCAGATCGGCAGCAAATCTGTATCCGCTCGTTGCACCCCCGTTTTTAGAGATTTGGGTACGGAGGAAAAGAGAGAGGGTTTTATTTTCTGACGCTGCGTGAGTTCCCCGACGCACCGGACACATGTTCATAAAGACATCACAAAGTGCATTTTGCGAGATAGGTCCCCTTTAAAAGAAGAAATATACCTTTTTGATTGCATATGTCTTGTATATGATTTCGTATTTATTTATTAGTATTGTTTCCCCACTTTTGTATTACTGCCAATTTGTATTCCATTTTTGCATTCTAAGAAAAATAACTAAATAACTAGGTACATATGAACTTCATAGCAGATGACAAATACGAAAAAAATAATAATAGAATAATAATATTACGAATAAAAGAATGCATTGTTAATACTCAGGTACTTGACCCCTTCTATTTCTATGTAAATACTGTTATATTTCACTATATTTTTTATCATTTTAAATATTTTTCTAGTTCTCTATCTGTGTTTTTAATTTACGTATCAACCACCTGGTAATAAACCTGTTTCTGATTCTGACAAAAAATAACAAATCTAAAAATCAAATATTGAATAAAATCTAGTCGTTTTTCTTTATTAATTCACTGATTTTAGGATTTGTATTCAGATTGGAAACGAGTCCGACTGTAACGCAATAACCCCCCTAACTCCCCCCTACTCCCCCCTCCTCCTCACCCCTCCTCACCCCCCAACAATGGAGCTTTCGGGGAACCCAATCTCTGTCGGCCTGATGCTATCTGTCCGTGTTAAATGGGGTGACCAGCAGTCAAAAGACAAAAGAAGCAACAGAAGGACACGGGGGAGGAAAGGGGGGAGGGTGGGGGGGGAGATATATTCTTTCTTTCTTGTCTTAACTTCTTTCATGTTGCTTTTTTCTTGTTTTTCTTTCTTACTGACTCTCTTTCTTGACTTTTTAACGGCTTTCATTTTTTCTTCATTTTTTGTTTACATGTTTTCCTTTTCTCGCGTTCTTATTAAAGATCCGCAATTGGACCTAAATAACCCTTTTCTGGATGAACACGGTAACTGAGAGACAACTCTGAGAATCAGAACATATTGGCACCAACATGTAAAAGTCTCAAGCTATGGAAACGTCTTTTTGCCAAACAGAGTTCACTGATTTCTCTGAAGTGAAAACAAAGCTTGTCGGTGGTGCGTCACGTGACAGTCCTCCTGCTGTTTTACTATTTCTGACTCAATGTTTAAGCGTCGGACTAGTTTGATGATTTGTTGAATTGTTAGTTTAATATTCAAACTCTTTGCCGGCATGTCTAAAAATGGATTGGAAGTTGATAGCAGGTTATTTTTTTTAAAGTGCACCTGTAGTGGTTGAGCCATGCTCTCCAGTGGCAGGAGGCCCTGATTGAAGTAATCTGTCCAGTTGCATTGTGGGAAATGTAGTGCCCAGTGTCTTTGGACTAAAAGTCAGAATATCTCCTAATACGCTACAGTTTTGACATTTTTTATTTTCTTTATTTTTGTTTTCGATGACTTTTAACTGCAATATTCAACCATTATATCAGGGGTGTCAAACTCAAACACACAGTGGGCCAAAATAAAAAAATGGGTGCTAGTGGAGGGCCGGACTGGTTCAATGTTTATTGCAGAACTTATTGAAATGAACTTGTTGCACATATTAAACCTGGAACTAACAACGCTTCAATTATTGCCTATAAAAACAACATTAAACATTAAATAATCAGCTGCATTCATTTCTCATGGCTCTATCTGCAGCTTCTCCAGAGTCACTTCTTATGAGTACATTTCCCCACAGGCCAACGACAGCTTCAACAAAACTATTCCCTCAGAGAGAAACCAAACATGCCCTGTTGTCGTGAGAGAGGAAGTGCAGAAGGAAGCATCCTTTGAACTCAGTGTGCTGCTCTGAGATGCTAGCTCAGATACTTGGCATCTCATCAGGGTGCAAGTCATCAATGTTTGGGCTCTGAGCGGAGGAGACCCTCAGGATGGAGTGAAGGTGCAATATACCGACGGGCCAGATCTAATAGGAATTAAAAATTATCCTGCGGGCCGAAATTAAATCCACCACGGCCCTGATTTGGCCCCCGGGCCTCGAGTTTGACACATGTGGTTTAAACAGACACTTTTATACGTGCATGTTTTTTTAATGCTGTTTGTTGATTTTCTCACATTTAAACATATATGATCTTTATGTCTCTCTAAGACGCCAGACATAAAGGGGCGTACGAATGATGGAAGCGTTTGTGCTGTTACACGACTTTATTTATCTGCATTGTTAGATCTTATTTCTCCTGGTGTTTCTCACGATGTGGACTCAATAAGGAACATTTCTCTTTTATCGCTAAATCATAACTGAATAAATCCGTTTGGAAGTGAAGTCGTTGTCATTTGATCGTAAGAAATGTGTGGTATGGAATCCGAACCCTTAAAGCACATGTTTCAAACTCGAGGCCCGGGGGCCAAATCAGGGCCGTGGTGGATTTAATTTCGGCCCGCAGGATAATTTCTAATTACTATTAGATCTGGCCCGCCGGTATATTGCACGCACACCTTCCCTCCATCCCGAGGGTCTCCTCCGCTCAGACCCAAACATTGATGACCTTGAGCCCAAACATTGATGACCTTGCCCCCAAGATGAGACGCCAAGTGTCTGAGCTAGCATCTCAGAGCAGCAACCTGAGTTCAATGGATGCTTCCTTCTGCACTTCCTCTCTCACGACAGCAGGGCATGTTTGGTTTCTCTCTGAGGGAATAGTTTTGTTGAAGCTGTTGTTGGCCTGTGGGGAAATGTACTCAAGAGAAGTGACTCTGAGAAGCTGCAGATAGAGCCGTGAGAAATGACTCTGGAGAAGCTGCAGATAGAGCCATGAGAAATGACTCTGGAGAAGCTGCAGATAGAGCCGTGAGAAATGAATGCAGCTGATTATTTAATGTTTAATGTTGTTTTTATAGGCAATAAGTTAAGCTTTGTTAGTTCCAGGTTTAATATGTGCAATAAGTTCATTTCAATACGTTCTGCTATAAACATTGAACCAGTCCGGCCCTCCACTAGCACCCATTTTTTAATGTTGGCCCTCTGAGTGTTTCAGTTTGACCCCCCTGATTTAAACAGTCAATACATAACCAAAGATATACCAAAATAGAAACACAGGGTTAAATCCTGCGGGGTTAAAGGTCATCTGACTGAGCCGGTCAAGCCATGCTCTGGATCAGTTCAGAGCAGAGAAACCGGGCCAGGCTACTTCCTGGAGCAGCAGCAAAGATGCAGACACTAAGAGTCTCATGTATCCATGTTTAGATCAAATATGACTGTTTATTGTTTCAGATGGAATTCAATATTTTGTAAAGACCATCACAATCTTTTTAATCCGACACCAGATAACCAGTTTTTGTTGAGTTTTAGTTCCATTTGGGATTTAAAGTAAGAGTTGATTTGAGTTCGGATTGACTTGATTGCATACTGTCTTGTAAATGATTGAACAAATAACGAATTTATTTATTTGTTTGTTTGTTTATCTTTTGGTATTATAACCCAACTTTTAACATATAATATTTTTTTACTTATTATTTTGTATATTTTCCTATTATTTTAGGGAGAATTTGCGTTTATCTCATCTATCGATCAGAATGAAACTCAATATAAAAAATGTATACGTGTGTGCGTGCGCGTGTGCGTGCAGCTTCCCTGCTTTTTTCTACCGTCTGATGTTGACTCGCACACCACGTGACCACATGTTGATTAGAGACACCTGCGCTCAGACCGGAAATGTGTGTAACGTGAACATGAAGCACGTGATTTCACACCGTCTCCCTTTTTAAATGTTTACACACTTTTACGCCCAAATGCTCTATGTCCATGCAGGCACGTCGTAACACGTAACTTAAATATATCTGTGCCTTTTTGTATCCTTCACCGCCGCTGTGTCACATCTCGATGTTATTCTCTTTACTTATCCTCAGAAATCGACTCACTTCGATCCCGTTCAACTCACTTCCGTTACCGCACAACCCCCCGTGTTTATCTGCAGCACATCCCTGGAGAAGTGACGCTTCCGATATTTAACATGTGTCGGTTTGGCTTTCAGTGATTTTAACACAGTTTGTTGATCCTTTGTGTCTCCTGCATCGATATGAAGAACTTTGATTTTAACATCTCAGTCAGTTAAATATATGTAATATAACAACGTGAATCAACCCTAAAGCTTTGTTGCATTATGGATATTTATTTATAGGAAGCTTGCATTAAAACGAGGTTTGGTTTCATATTTAAAAGTAATTTAATTGTCCTTAGTTTAGATTACTGGGACAACGAAATGCACTTATCATTTATTCAGGAGTGAAGAGAAGCAACTCAGAACAAATATGAAACACTGTAGACCACTATTGACATCTTTATCAGTAATATGAATATATGATTGAAGATATCACCAGTTTGGACAGCTGTAAAAAATACATAAATAGTAATTGTGTTAAAAAAACACTTAAATAAATGACATGGATTCTTTACCACAAGATGTACACAAATCCAATTAGTCTGATAAATGTTATATTGACTTATAACCTGTTTTGAAGCCTGCCCACTTTTTAATTTTTTAGATGACAAATATCAAGGCCTTTTTGTAGCCCTGAGTTCTGCCTGCAGGTTACAAAAAGGCCCAAGTAGCCTGACAGTCAAAAACCGGGGAGAACTTTTGTTTACGTTAAACCGCCATATCATGGTTGTTTATTGCTGTATTGCAGCTTGTAATATAATGGACATGGTTAAGCAGTATCAGGTTAAATAATGGAGCAGTTAATTTACTCGGCCTAATCCAGTTACTATCGAGGACACTGTCCTTCACTCGCATTGATCCTCCTCTGAAAAGATCCCACAACAAATCCACTGGTTCCTCCTTTTAGGTTTTATTAAATACTACAGTTACCAGCTGTTTTAGAGAATCCCAGAGACCTTTAAAATATAAACTATACACTGAAATAACGGAAACGTTGACTTTATGCATTATGTCAACAGATTCCACATACACATATTTGTATTGAAGACATGTAGAAAAGACATTGGTACATTGATAGGGACCACAGTTCAGAGCTACCATGTCGTCTCTACTATTGTGCATAAAGTCACAAGCTAGATGAATATATATGATATAGTTAAACTATAAGGGAGCGATGTACCGACTAACAGAAATCATAATACTAAAACAATACAAAGACTAAATACATAATAAAGAGGAAAGGGGGGGGGTGTCCATCGATCAGCAGACAAACATGAGGGAGAATTGAAGGTTATAGGGTTGCCACTTAGTGTAAGGCAGGGCGGTCAAACTCAATCTCATCAGGGTGCAAGGTCATCAATGTTTGGGCTCTGAGCGGAGGAGACCCTCAGGATGGAGGGAAGGTGTGCTGCAATATACCGGCGGGCCAGATCTAATAGTGATTAGAAATTATCCTGCGGGCCGAAATTAAACCCACCACGGCCCTGATTTGGCCCCCGGGCCTCGAGTTTGACACATGTGTTGTAAAACATAGAGGTTTCGCCTCTTAAGGAATATTACATTTCCCTCATTTTAGAAAAGACATAACATCGCTGCGCCTTGGAAGGAGCTGTTTTGGATTTCCAGTGAAGAAGAAGTCGTCTTGCCAACAGCGAAGCAGATGCCAGAATATCCAATTGCCCCGAGTTGTATCTATTGTACCGAAATATTCTTTATTCAAACGTAATATTGATTAACTTATTATTAACATCTTACCATAATACATTGAATTAAAGTCAAGATAAGGAACCAATAGAGCTGAACAATAAAGAATAACTGCATCCTGTTGGTCGGTATTCCACTTTCCCTTTTCCACACACACATTGAAATGGATGTTTGTGCCATAAACCAGTTTCCACCGTGGGTTCGGGGCCCCTGAGGCTCCGGGTCTCACTCATGTTTCAGATCTCCAGTGACTCCCTGAGGCCGGATTAGTGGAACAAGTCTCCCTTCACGTTCAGATGGGATTCAGGCTTTGAACTCGCACAGACGTCAAAAGCCAACTATTGTCAATCTTTCAGTTTGTGGGTACAGACAGAGAGAGAATGCCGTTTCCCAGAATCCAGAGGAAGGAAAAATACAAATATGTATATAAATCGACGTCTGTGCGAGTCTGTGTTTCGTATTGCTGCTTTAACACTTGACTTTCCTGCAAAGTTAATGTTCAACAAGGCTGCGAAATACAAAATGCATAAAACCAAGCTCTTGATTTGAAGCGTACTGAAAACACGTCCCTTAAACCCCCGCATGCTCCTTTTCGACGCTTAAGTGTCTAATATTGGACTTGTTGGACCTCGAGGGGAAAGACCTGTCTGAACGTAACGAGCAAGTTCCCAATAAGCTTTTTATTGTTTCTACCCTGAGACTGTGTGTGCCGGAGAGAGGGAGGTGTGTTGAAGTCAGTGTTGGAACAAAGCCAGGTTGTCTCCAGGTAATGCCGGTTTGAGATCACTGGACTAAAGCTGCAGATTAAGTTGCATTCTGGGAAGTGTAGGATCAAGTGTCTCCATACACTTGAAGTAATCCCTTTCCTCGCAAGACCCACAACGTGAAGTGTTTGCTCTAAATCACCGCTTACTTTAACTCTGTTGTTGTCTGTTGTCGGTGTCCCCCGCTGTTAGACTGTTTATCTGTGATAACACGTACTCAGAGGTGGGTGGGGGGGGGGGGGGGGGGGGGGGGATACTATTTAATATAGATTTAATACATTCTTCCTGTAAAACAATGAACCAATGGACTGTGTGTTTCAGATGTACCTGTATACACTGTTAGGTATTTTAATTTACAGCAACACGTCATGGGTCTTGTTATGCACAATTCATTTGAATATAAATTAAACCATAAGATATACAAGGGGAGTTGTTTTTCATATTTGATTTTATTACAATTTTAAATTTATTTTGTAATATTATTTATTTTATTATTTTGTATTTTTAATTATTTTTTCTTTTACTTTTTTTCATTCACGTAACAGAAAAACTGCTCTCGAACTCAAGGCCTGTCTTAATGAATGCTCTTTTATTTAGTTTGAACTCATACAGCCTGTAAATAAATAAGTATATTGACAAACAAAGTCAATTAGTACAAACTCAAACTAAATAAACCCGGCATATAAATAAGTAAAAGTGAAAAATGGCAAAAAAAAGTACTACAAAAAACGACATTTGTATTTTAGAATAGTTTGAATAATTGATAAGATCTAGCTTTCAGTAAATCTGACACTCAGAAACAAAAGCATCGCACCAATAGTTTTATTTAGCAGCGGTGTGGGAAGTTTTTTAAACCGTAAAAACGTCCCAAAAAAAGACTTTATTCTGGATTAAATCAGAACAATGTCCAAGTGAGATCAGGTGAGGTGAAGCACGGCAACACGCAGCCGCGGTGGAGTGTCTGAATCCAGACTTCAAACTCCTCCTTTCCCTCACGGCGATCGATACGTGAACATGTATTGAATCCTAGTGACTTGTTTCATGGCCTGAGGAGGACCCGGTAAGGCCTTTGATTGCACCGGTTTGAGTGGATATGACCCGGAGTTAGTGGTCAGTTAAACCCCGCTGCTGCCATGTGACCTCAGGGTGGACAAAAGCTGATTCGAGCAGGATATAAATACCCAAAAATAATTAGGATTAGTGTATAGTGAGACTGTGTGTGTGTGTGTGTGTGTGTGTGTGTGTGTGTGTGTGTGTGTGTGTGTGTGTGTGTGTGTGGGTGTGTGTGTGTGTGTGTGTGTGTGTGTGTGTGTGTGTGTGTGTTTGTTTAAAGTCTCCATTATTTTCTTCAGCCTCGTCGGACCGGCTGTCGATCAACGACGATTAGAAATTGGGAATGTCGTTTTTCTGCTTTAAACAGCTAATCTGGATTTGATTGGTCCAGATGAGGCCTGCGGTTCCTGCGGCAGTTTGACCGCAACACACGCACGCGCGCACGCACGCACACACACACACACACACACACACACACACACACACACACACACACACACACACACACACACACACACACACACACACACACACACACACACACACACACACACACACACACACACACACACACACACACACACACACACAGTCTTCACTGGTCAGTAAACATCCTTAGAACGTAACGTAGATTTAAAATATTAAATGTTTCCTAACTTTTTTAACGTTTGCTTAAAGTGTTTTTGAGAAAGGCACTTAACCTTATATGTTCACATATTCGTACAAAAATAAAGCTCCCCATTTGATATGTCGGGAAACAGTGGTGAAATATACTAAATTACATTTAACATGACTGTACTTAAATACAACATTGAGATACTTATACTTACTAGTATACAACGTAATACTTCTACTCTATTGTATTGCTAAGACACATTGATTTACCATTAACTTTCATTCAGCAAGTTTGTTTTAACTCTGCAAGTCATGGACCAACATTTACCCGAACTATTGGAGCCCTTAATTTCCCATTCAGAGTTTACTTTTTCAGATTTTTCCTCCAGTGCTTGAATGCAACACCAACTCTGATTTCGCTGCGTTGCCAAAAGTGAGAAATATTGATTGTTTGCAGGATAACAAAAACTAATATATAATAATATATATAAAGCGTACCTGATTATCCTGAGACTTTGAGGTAAGGTTAAGCACACCCTGAGGTAGATTAGGATCATTGGGCAAATACATGTTTTACTTTTGGAAACAGCTTTGATGAATGGGACTAGTTTTGGCATTTTTATCATGATGCATTTAAGAGATTTGGAGCGGTATGTTGGTTCTATCCCTTTGCATGTGTATAGTGTAGCATGGCTGCAGAGTGAGTCTATAAATACAAGTACAGTATAGTGTAACATAATATACACAATACACTGAATACACGTGTTATCCATGCACATTGGGCTAAGTATAGTATGTTGTAGGCTTTCTAAGAATGAATGAGAAGCCAGAAAGTGGGACTTACCAAGAAAAGTAAAAGTGTGTGTGTGTGTGTGTGTGTGTGTGTGTGTGTGTGTGTGTGTGTGTGTGTGTGTGTGTGTGTGTGTGTGTGTTGGTAGGTTTTGGGAGGGGTAGCTGGTGGTGGGGGTTCATGTGAACGAGCAAGAACACACTCGACGGGTCGTGAATAATCGTTGTAATGAGTGTGTAAGAGCAGGCGGCTCCGCGAGGGCCTGTCGGGTTAAACAAACTCTCCAAATCCGATTGTCAAAGTGCAAAGTGGTGTCGGTTCAATTTGCCCCCCCGTCCTTACTCCTTCCTCCTTCCCTTGCTTCCTTGTCTTCGAGCCGACCCCCTCGCCCCCCTCCCTCGCATGGTTCAGTCCTGCCAATTACAAGACATAACAATATTTTCTTAAACCTGGTGTGATCTTTGGTTTTGTTGTTTTAAAAAGCCCGCTGATCCCTGTGCGCTCCGCTGCTCGCCGTCAATGGAGCATCCGCAGAGAAACCTGCTTCCTGTCTGCTCACAGCAGCTTTCATCTGCTCACAGCACACAGAGAGACCGGTTCCTCTCGTGTTGTACAGCTTTACACTGTAAAACAACCTATTGTCTGCCTTTAAATTAAGCTAACAGCAGTTATTAGAATAGCTAGATAACTATTTGAATTGCTAATCTGAGCTATGCGCTAACATAACATCAGTTACCAATGAAGCTATATTCAACAGTTAGCGATGTTAGTCACTGAGCTATCTATAATTTAACCAATTTAATTTATTATTATTTATTATTAACAACATCGTTTCAATTAGCTAGTTTAGCTTCATTGAACAGTTAGCTGCTAACTTCAGCTAACAGCAGTTATTAGAATAGCTAGATAACTATTTGAATTGCTAATCTGAGCTATGCGCTAACATAACATCAGTTACCAATGAAGCTATATTCAACAGTTAGCGATGTTAGTCACTGAGCTATCTATAATTTAACCAATTTAATTTATGTATTATTATTTATTATTAACAACATCGTTTCAATTAGCTAGTTTAGCTTCATTGAACAGTTAGCTGCTAACTTCAGCTAACAGCAGTTATTAGAATAGCTAGATAACTATTTGAATTGCTAATCTGAGCTATGCGCTAACATAACATCAGTTACCAATGAAGCTATATTCAACAGTTAGCGATGTTAGTCACTGAGCTATCTATAATTTAACCAATTTAATGTATTATTATTTATTATTAACAACATCGTTTCAATTAGCTAGTTTAGCTTCATTGAACAGTTAGCTGCTAACTTCAGCTAACAGCAGTTATTAGAATAGCTAGATAACTATTTGAATTGCTAATCTGAGCTATGCGCTAACATAACATCAGTTACCAATGAAGCTATATTCAACAGTTAGCGATGTTAGTCACTGAGCTATCTATAATTTAACCAATTTAATGTATTATTATTTATTATTAACAACATCGTTTCAATTAGCTAGTTTAGCTTCATTGAACAGTTAGCTGCTAACTTCAGCTAACAGCAGTTATTAGAATAGCTAGATAACTATTTGAATTGCTAATCTGAGCTATGCGCTAACATAACATCAGTTACCAATGAAGCTATATTCAACAGTTAGCGATGTTAGTCACTGAGCTATCTATAATTTAACCAATTTAATTTATGTATTATTATTTATTATTAACAACATCGTTTCAATTAGCTAGTTTAGCTTCATTGAACAGTTAGCTGCTAACTTCAGCTAACAGCAGTTATTAGAATAGCTAGATAACTATTTGAATTGCTAATCTGAGCTATGCGCTAACATAACATCAGTTACCAATGAAGCTATATTCAACAGTTAGCGATGTTAGTCACTGAGCTATCTATAATTTAACCAATTTCATTTAATGTATTATTATTTATTATTAACAACATCGTTTCAATTAGCTAGTTTAGCTTCATTGAACAGTTAGCTGCTAACTTCAGCTAACAGCAGTTATTAGAATAGCTATTTGAATTGCTAATCTGAACTATGCGCTAACATAACATCAGTTACCAATGAAGCTATATTAAACAGTTAGCGATGTTAGTCACTGAGCTATCTATAATTTAACCAATTTAATTAAATGTATTATTATTTATTATTAACAACATCGTTTCAATTAGCTAGTTTAGCTTCATTGAACAGTTAGCTGCTAACTTCAGCTAACAGCAGTTATTAGAATAGCTAGATAACTATTTGAATTGCTAATCTGAGCTATGCGCTAACATAACATCAGTTACCAATGAAGCTATATTCAACAGTTAGCGATGTTAGTCACTGAACTATCTATAATTTAACCAATTTAATTAAATGTATTATTATTTATTATTAACAACATCGTTTCAATTAGCTAGTTTAGCTTCATTGAACAGTTAGCTGCTAACTTCACATAGCAATTTAATCCAACTTTTTGAATGACTTTAGGAAAAAACAACCATTTTAGCTGCCGATCTTTGCTAACATTAGTTTGAGTTGCTTATTAAGCTATTAAACAGTTAGCTGCTAACTTGTATGCAAATACATCAAGAATTAAGGCGAAACAAATACCTTAAGATCAGTGGCGGCTGGTGGAAAATATTTTTGGTGGGGCTATGGAAATGGTGTGCAAACCACGGGGGTCCAGGGGGTTGCTCCCCCGGAAGAAAATGTTGAGAAATTACCCCTTAAATTATGACTTCTGGTGATGTTAGGGGGAGGGGAGGGGGGGGGGATAATCCATAATCTTCAGTGTGGTCAGCTATGAATCTCCCAAAACTTCCAGATACCTTGTCCTGGACATAGTTTCTACAGCATAAACTGTGCAACAGGACAGTAGGCCCACACAAACTGCAGAACCCTGGTGCGTTGGGAACACTCAAATGATTTAATTCCCATTTAAAATCAGGAGACTAAATACGAACAGTGTGTGTGTGTGTGTGTGTGTGTGTGTGTGTGTGTGTGTGTGTGTGTGTGTGTGTGTACTTGCCAACCATCCCGATTTTCGCAGGAGACTCCCGATTTCATTGCCCTCTCCGGGTCATATTTCTCCCGCATTTCTCCCGATTTCTGACAAATACAGATTTACTCATGTTTCCACTCGGACTTTAATACAGCTACACCATTGTTTGGTTTCCATGGTAGCGCGTCTCTTTAGTAGCGCACGCAACTCAAAGTTTGAGAGGGTGAGGAGTCACAGAAAAATGAACAAGAATCGACAACTCGACCCTCTGCTCACTCCTTTCCTGTAAAACACGGGTCCAGCCCCCACACATGCTCCATGGTGCTACAGGCATTGCCCTTACAACTACAATAAGCATGTACATGTTAATCTACAGCTCCGGCGATCCACTAGCTCCCAGAGTCTCCACCTGCAGATGCGAGTCCAAACAACTCACAGACACACAGGCCAGGGCGCTGACAGGGCGCCCTTTGAGCATCAGATCTGACGACGCTGATTGGCTGAAATTATGTTTCGCGGCATAGTATACAGATAGCAACAGTCTGCTTGTTGGCTGCTGCTGCTCTGGCTGAGGGCTCCTCTCTTAGCGCCCGGACGAGAGAGGGTAATGATACACGCTGCGGCCAGCCAGGAAACATGTGACTTATCAGTAACGTTAGACATCGTAACACTATTTTAAACGATATTTTATTGTAGATTATACATTTTACTGATACCAACTATATAATATTTACCTTGTTCATTAAAAATAAAAAATATATTTATTTATTTGTAATGACAATCAAACATGTGGGAAGAGGGGGGGCGGCGCCCCTACCGCCCCTATGGGCCGGCCGCCACTGCTTAAGATGCTTAACTGAGCTGTTAGCTACATTAACCCAAGCTAGTTCCACTACATGTTTTTAGAGCTCGGTTGGATGCTACTCACTCAGATGCTGCTGGTTCCTGTACATGTGGTTAAATATGTAAATTTGTAATCCCTGTATATTTTGCTGTGTGATGTCCTTTTGTTGTTCTGTTGTTTATGTGTTTATGTCTTCTTGTGGAACCTACTGCTGCAGCTCTCCCTGAAAAAGAGATCATTGATCTCAACGGGATTTCACCTGATAAATAAAGGTTTTGAATTGAATTGAACCCAAACAGTTTGAGTTAGCATGAGAGCTTCATTGAACAGTTAGCCATTTATTTTAACTCCAGCTCATTTAGCTGCTAATGGATGCTATCGGCTATTATTTTAAGAAGCTACCGGCTGCTAAACCAAAACACATTGCTCATAAACAGGGATGCAAACTTGTCACCTTTCGGCGAAATTCGCCGTTTTAAATCCAAAATAGGTCGTTTGTGTGATTCATGTAGATCTGCAATACAATTATTTTTGGGGTATGGGGGGGGTCTGGGACCCGGAGTAATCTGCGGCCGCGAGCTGTTATGTGCCATCATACACGCATGGTGTTCTTTTTTATATATTATAATGAAGCGCGAGCTGTGTGCTCGAGTCTTCCCGCCTGTCGGCTCTGCTCATGGATGTATTATAAGGCTCTGCTGCTCCGCGATGATGGTCTAGCTTCAGCAGCTACATTACCTACGGGTGCGTTCGTTAATATTAACTGTGCGGTCCGGAGTCACTGTGGCACAGACTGGACCGCTGGGGAACAGCTGTTAGAACGGGCCGTTCAGGTGTTCAGAGCAGAGCTCCCTGTCGGAGCGGCAGAGCGTGATGGGCACTGAAAAGTTTTTCTGTCGCAATATTATTTAATGAATCGTTGAGCTAGCTAGCTAGCTAGCATACATTATCACTATCTGCTAACGTTAGCTTTAGCCTTCGTTTTCTAATAGTTTTTTCATAGGCTATAAACAGAGGTGGTATAAGTATAGATATTGTACTTGAGTAATAGAAGCACTCAGATCTTGTACTTGAGTAAAAGTAGAAGTACTCAGGTCTTGTACTTGAGTAAAAGTAGAAGTACTCAGATCTTATACTTGAGTAAAAGTAGAAGTACCAGAGTGTAGGAATACTCTGTTACAGTGAAAGTGAAAGTAGAAAAGTATTATCATCAAAATATAGTGAAAGACAGTAAAAGTAGTCGTTGTGCAGATTGGTCCATTTCAGAATAATATATATGATGTGTTTTATAATGATTGATCATGAAAGTGTTCTCAGAGCTGGTGAAGGTGCAGCTAGTCTGAAGTACTTTGTAGACTGCAGGGTAGCTGGAGGAGGTGCAGCTAGGCTGAAGTACTTTGTAGACTGCAGGGTAGCTGGTGAAGGTGCAGCTAGTCTGAAGTACTTTGTAGACTGCAGGGTAGCTGGTGAAGGTGCAGCTAGTCTGAAGTACTTTGTAGACTGCAGGGTAGCTGGTGAAGGTGCAGCTAGTCTGAAGTACTTTGTAGACTGCAGGGTAGCTGGTGAAGGTGCAGCTAGTCTGAAGTACTTTGTAGACTGCAGGGTAGCTGGTGGATTCACTCCAGGTGGAACTAAAGTCTGATTCAACACTTGGTTAGATTTACCATCATCCAGATCTGTGAAGTAACTAAAGGTATTAATACATGTAGTGGGGGAGAAGTACACCATGTACCTCTGAACTGTAGAGGAGAAGAAGTACAAAGTAGCAAAACATTGAAGTATCTCAAAATTGTACCCACGTATAGTACTTGTTGAGTTTATGAACCTAGTTACTTCACACTAGTGGCTATACAGATAGAAAGACTCAGCCTTGCACAGAGGCATGACAATAGATTTTCAAAATGCTCAACAGTGCTGCCAAAATGATAAACTGACTGCTACACAATTAAAATAAATGCTTTTATATATTTCTATTAGATGTGACTCTTTGGCGTTTCTGTTATTACTACCTGCTGCTTTAGTTGTTCTGACGGCTAACATCCTGTTGTTCCTCATTTTAAAGCCGATATTCCGTGGGCTCGGATCCTCGTCACCTTTTCCATACCTGATGAGTTTGCATCCCTGAGATAAGCTTTAGCATCCCGAGTATGTAACTTAATAATCATCACCAGCGACTCTTTGATAACTACATGGTAGGATATCAACAGGCTATCTGTCTGTAGAGACCTGTCAATCATCCTTAAGCTATTTCCTAAAACTCAAGTGCACGTTTCCTCGATGAAAAGAAACCAAAACCAATTTTCTTTCTGATTCGATACCGGGCGCCGGCGCTCACATAATCCGACCACAGAGTCAACAACAGATTAGCATCGAGAGACTTTTCAAACAGAGAAGTCAGACGGGATCAGCCGCAAACCGGCCGGTCGATGTGCCGCGGAAACCAACAGCAAATATAATGAGGTGGAATATAAATCTGCCAGCGCACACCAGCAGCCTCTGCACTGTGTGTGTGTGTGTGTGTGTGTGTGTGTGTGTGTGTGTGTGTCAATATCAATCCCGTCTGTTTTCATATATCAGGATATATCTGCATAACATCACACGCATCCACTGTGCAGCAGATGCGTGTGCGTGGTTGCGTGTGTGTGTGTGTGTGTGTGTGTGTGTGTGTGTGTGTGTGTGTGTGTGTGTGTGTGTGTGTGTGTGTGTGTGTGTGTGTGGTGTATGGTGTATTTGTATCTGTGTGGTCATCGTGTTTGCTGACTGGATGGCTAAACAAGGCCCGGTGTGTTTTAGTGTGTATTTCTAGCTAAGCTAAGCAGGGCTCAGTACAGATCCGTAGACCAATATGGCGGGATATACGGCACACACGCACGCACACACACACGCACACGCACACACACACACACACACGCACACGCACGCGCACAAACAAAATCAAAAGCAAATGTGTCGGACAATGTAGATTATTTTTACTTTTTGGACGGCACCGTTTATTACTAATGTTAGACCATTCAAAGTGAAATAAGCGTCGGGGTTCCCTGTGGGACTGAGACGTTGTTCTTCTGAATGGAAACAGCTCGGTGAGACATTTAAGAACTCCACCGGCAGCGCCCTGAACCGCCGCGTCCCTTCCTATGGACTTCCTGTTCTTTACCGTCTGTAATGAGGAGTCATTTAAACAGCGTGAACGCGCTCTGAACGAAATGAAAACGGCCTTCTATAACACAAGCAACACGTTGACATGTTCATCGTATAACCTTAATACAGATTATGATTATAATGTAAAATGACAGTATTTATAAAAGGTTATTGATTGATCAAACTGTAAGACATCACGTAGAACTGCTTGGATAAAAATCATATATTCGAAACACTTTAAAGGAAAGGACATTTTTAAACAAAATATGTATCTATAAAACAATAATCTGGCATTCTTATATTTGAATGTTTTATTATTACGTTATGCAGCAGTGTTATTCTAATAGTTATAATCATTTACTTCTTCATTTAATTTCATATATTTGAGGTTTTTCTATTTCATTTTGGGTCAAAACTTGTCATTTTATAACAAAAAGACATATTTTAAATGTTCCCGAATATACAGCATTCTTTAAAACCCCATATAAACCCTATCTTTGCTTTGATTGACCAATATAACAAACCTGTTGGATTTGAATCAAGATAAATGATATTTAAAACATATAATGTAACTGCATTTAATCCAGAGAAACAGCTGGATGCTTGCAGGGCTTCATTCTTGGTTCTTATGAAACGCATAAGTAACATTTTCCCTCTGAGAAATCAGCTGAAGAACTGGTTGTGTTTTGGTGACAGTCGCTGCGTCCGAACTTCCTCGTCCAACTGAAATGCTGTCTTTTCTGACGAGCAGCAGCGTTTTCTCTGCCAGCCTTTGTCTGCACTACTTTCCCTTTCCTGCCTCTCTGTGGGGGAGGAAAGGGAGAGAGGGAGGAGGGAGGATGGAGATGGAGGAGGGTGATGGGTGGTGGTTTGTTGCCCTCGATATGTTGTGATGGAAGACTCGGTTCTCCAGAAGGAGCGTCCGCCTGGCCAGACAAGAACCATCATTGATCTGTTTGGCATCAGGCGTCTCCACACACTGCTGATCAGGCTGCAGCTGACACACACACACACACACACACACACACACACACACACACACACACACACACACACACACACACACACACACACACACACACACACACACACACACACACACACACACACACACACACACACACACACACACACACACACACACACACACACACACACACACACACACACACACACACACACACACACACACACACACACACACACACACACACACACACACACACACACACACACACACACACACACACACACACACACACACACATGCAGAGAGGGGTCCTGATTTATGAAAACAGGATTAAAGGGAAACAGAAATCAGAATCAGGTTTTTAAGTCGTTTGCTTTCTTGTGCAGACATAAAGAAAGTAAGAGGAATATATTTGTAAAAAAGAAACAAATATAAAAGCATTATATTCAACAGTTAAAGAACAACGTTTACAAGAAATATAAATATACAAACATATACGAGTACAACGTGGGGTTAGAAACATGGTGGTGTTTTCATTCCAAAACTCAGAACTAAACCACAATGGAGTCTTTTTTAAAAATGTTTATCTGATTCATTATTAAAAGCACGTACAAATACATTTGCACAATACTTGTATACACCTTAAAACAGGCGTGTGTGTCCGGGTGGGATTCTCTGCTGAGTCTGAAATGTGATTTACAAACTAAAACATTCAACCCTGTGGGAAAGAAAGGCTGCTTCCAAGTGTCCGGCTGTTATATTGGATCTTTTTAAAGACAACGAGATATATTGTGGTGTCCTCTTTATTATCAGACCTGCAGGGATGAAGGTCGTTGTGTCTGAGCTCGATGTTGCTGACAAGAGCCGGAGGATTCTATTTGGTTTTCTTGTGAAGCTAAATCAGTGTGAACGCAGTTATGTCTTTGTTGTTTAAAGTGATATAGGTTTGTGTGCAAAGGCTAACATTCCAAAGGTCCAGGACATCACTTTGTAACACTCTCGCTCCTATTGGCTCCAACACATGGTATGCGATAGGCTAAGGGGCGGGACATCTCAATCACAACAGAGCCGGCCAGCCAACCAATCAGAGCAGACTGGGCTCTGGTTTCAGACAGAGGGTGAAAAGAGGTGCTGCAGCACAGAGAAAAATAAAGAGCTTTTTGAACATTAAAGCATGGAGACAAGTAGAGACACTACATACTGATATACACCTGAACATCAGCAGGAGAGGACTCTTTAAAGTAGAGACACTACATACTGATATACACCTGAACATCAGCAGGAGAGGACTCTTTAAAGTAGAGACACTACATACTGATATACACCTGAACATCAGCAGGAGAGGACTCTTTAAAGTAGAGACACTACATACTTATATACACCTGAACATCAGCAGGAGAGGACTCTTTAAAGTAGAGACACTACATACTGATATACACCTGAACATCAGCAGGAGAGGACTCTTTAAAGTAGAGACAGTACATACTGATATACACCTGAACATCAGCAGGAGAGGACTCTTTAAAGTAGAGACACTACATACTGATATACACCTGAACATCAGCAGGAGAGGACTCTTTAAAGTAGAGACACTACATACTGATATACACCTGAACATCAGCAGGAGAGGACTCTTTAAAGTAGAGACACTACACACTTATATACACCTGAACATCAGCAGGAGAGGACTCTTTAAAGTAGAGACACTACATACTGATATACACCTGAACATCAGCAGGAGAGGACTCTTTAAAGTAGAGACACTACATACTGATACACACCTGAACATCAGCAGGAGAGGACTCTTTAAAGTAGAGACACTACATACTGATATACACCTGCACATCAGCAGGAGAGGACTCTTTAAAGTAGAGACACTACATACTGATATACACCTGAACATCAGCAGGAGAGGACTCTTTAAAGTAGAGACACTACATACTGATATACACCTGGACATCAGCAGGAGAGGACTCTTTAAAGTAGAGACACTACATACTGATATACACCTGAACATCAGCAAGAGAGGACTCTTTAAAGTAGAGACACTACATACTGATATACACCTGAACATCAGCAAGAGAGGACTCTTTAAAGTAGAGACACTACATACTGATACACACCTGAACATCAGCAGGAGAGGACTCTTTAAAGTAGAGACACTACATACTGATATACACCTGAACACCAGCAGGAGAGGACTCTTTAAAGTAGAGACACTACATACTGATATACACCTGAACATCAGCAGCAGAGGACTCTTTAAAGTAGAGACACTACACACTTATATACACCTGAACATCAGCAGGAGAGGACTCTTTAAAGTAGAGACACTACATACTGATATACACCTGAACATCAGCAGCAGAGGACTCTTTAAAGTAGAGACACTACACACTTATATACACCTGAACATCAGCAGGAGAGGACTCTTTAAAGTAGAGACACTACACACTGATATACACCTGAACATCAGCAGGAGAGGACTCTTTAAAGTAGAGACGCTACATACTGATATACACCTGAACATCAGCAGGAGAGGACTCTTTAAAGTAGAGACACTACACACTGATATACACCTGAACATCAGCAGGAGAGGACTCTTTAAAGTAGAGACGCTACATACTGATATACACCTGAACATCAGCAGGAGAGGACTCTTTAAAGTAGAGACACTACACACTGATATACACCTGAACATCAGCAGGAGAGGACTCTTTAAAGTAGAGATGCTACATACTGATATACACCTGACCATCAGCAGCAGAGGACTCTTTAAAGTAGAGACACTACACACTTATATACACCTGAACATCAGCAGGAGAGGACTCTTTAAAGTAGAGACACTACACACTGATATACACCTGACCATCAGCAGGAGAGGACTCTTTAAAGTAGAGACACTACATACTGATATACATCTGAACATCAGCAGGAGAGGACTCTTTAAAGTAGAGACACTACATACTGATATACACCTGAACATCAGCAGGAGAGGACTCTTTAAAGCAGAGACACTACATACTGATATACACCTGAACATCAGCAGGAGAGGACTCTTTAAAGAAGAGACACTACATACTGATATACACCTGAACATCAGCAAGAGAGGACTCTTTAAAGTAGAGACACTACATACTGATATACACCTGAACACCAGCAGGAGAGGACTCTTTAAAGTAGAGACACTACATACTGATATACACCTGAACATCAGCAGCAGAGGACTCTTTAAAGTAGAGACACTACACACTTATATACACCTGAACATCAGCAGGAGATGACTCTTTAAAGTAGAGACACTACACACTGATATACACCTGAACATCAGCAGGAGAGGACTCTTTAAAGTAGAGATGCTACATACTGATATACACCTGAACATCAGCAGGAGAGGACTCTTTAAAGTAGAGACACTACACACTGATATACACCTGAACATCAGCAGGAGAGGACTCTTTAAAGTAGAGACGCTACATACTGATATACACCTGAACATCAGCAGGAGAGGACTCTTTAAAGTAGAGACACTACACACTGATATACACCTGAACATCAGCAAGAGAGGACTCTTTAAAGTAGAGACACTACATACTGATATACACCTGAACATCAGCAAGAGAGGACTCTTTAAAGTAGAGACACTACATACTGATATACACCTGAACATCAGCAGGAGAGGACTCTTTAAAGTAGAGACACTACATACTGATATACACCTGAACATCAGCAGGAGAGGACTCTTTAAAGTAGAGACACTACATACTGATATACACCTGAACATCAGCAGGAGAGGACTCTTTAAAGTAGAGACACTACATACTGATATACACCTGAACAGCAGCAGGAGAGGACTCTTTAAAGTAGAAACACTACATACTGATATACACCTGAACATCAACAGGAGAGGACTCTTTAAAGTAGAGACACTACATACTGATATACACCTGAACATCAGCAGGAGAGGACTCTTTAAAGTAGAGACACTACATACTGATATACACCTGAACATCAGCAAGAGAGGACTCTTTAAAGTAGAGACACTACATACTGATATACACCTGAACACCAGCAGGAGAGAACTCTTTAAAGTAGAGACACTACATACTGATATACACCTGAACATCAGCAGCAGAGGACTCTTTAAAGTAGAGACACTACACACTTATATACACCTGAACATCAGCAGGAGAGGACTCTTTAAAGTAGAGACACTACATACTGATATACACCTGAACATCAGCAGGAGAGGACTCTTTAAAGTAGAGACACTACATACTGATATACACCTGAACATCAGCAGGAGAGGACTCTTTAAAGTAGAGACACTACATACTGATATACACCTGATCATCAGCAGGAGAGGACTCTTTAAAGTAGAGACACTACATACTGATATACACCTGAACATCAGCAGGAGAGGACTCTTTAAAGTAGAGACACTACATACTGATATACACCTGAACATCAGCAGGAGAGGACTCTTTAAAGTAGAGACACTACATACAGATATACACCTGAACATCAGCAGGAGAGGACTCTTTAAAGTAGAGACACTACATACTGATATACACCTGAACATCAGCAGGAGAGGACTCTTTAAAGTAGAGACACTACATACTGATATACACCTGAACATCAGCAGGAGAGGACTCTTTAAAGTAGAGACACTACATACTGATATACACCTGAACATCAGCAGGAGAGGACTCTTTAAAGTAGAGACACTACATACTGATACACACCTGAACATCAGCAGGAGAGGACTCTTTAAAGTAGAGACACTACATACAGATATACACCTGAACATCAGCAGGAGAGGACTCTTTAAAGTAGAGACACTACATACTGATATACACCTGAACATCAGCAGGAGAGGACTCTTTAAAGTAGAGACACTACATACTGATATACACCTGAACATCAGCAGGAGAGGACTCTTTAAAGTAGAGACACTACATACTGATATACACCTGAACATCAGCAGGAGAGGACTCTTTAAAGTAGAGACACTACATACTGATATACACCTGAACATCAGCAGGAGAGGACTCTTTAAAGTAGAGACACTACATACTGATACACACCTGAACATCAGCAGGAGAGGACTCTTTAAAGTAGAGACACTACATACAGATATACACCTGAACATCAGCAGGAGAGGACTCTTTAAAGTAGAGACACTACATACTGATATACACCTGAACATCAGCAGGAGAGGACTCTTTAAAGTAGAGACACTACATACTGATATACACCTGAACATCAGCAAGGAGAGGACTCTTTAAAGTAGAGACATACATACTGATATACACCTGAACATCAGCAAGAGAGGACTCTTTAAAGTAGAGACACTACATACTGATATACACCTGAACATCAGCAGGAGAGGACTCTTTAAAGTAGAGACACTACATACTGATATACACCTGAACATCAGCAGGAGAGGACTCTTTAAAGTAGAGGCACTACATACTGATATACACCGAACATCAGCAGGAGAGGACTCTTTAAAGTAGAGACACCTACATACTGATATACACCTGAACATCAGCAGGAGAGGACTCTTTAAAGTAGAGACACTACATACTGATATACACCTGAACATCAGCAGGAGAGGACTCTTTTAAGTAGAGACACTACATACTGATATACACCTGAACATCAGCAGGAGAGGACTCTTTAAAGTAGAGTTCACTACATACTGATATACACCTCGAACATCAGCAGGAGAGGACTCTTGAAAGTAGAGACACTACATACTGATATACACCTGAACATCAGCAGGAGAGGACTCTTTAAAGTAGAGACGCTACATACTGATATACACCTGAACATCAGCAAGAGAGGACTCTTTAAAGTAGAGACGCTACATACTGATATACACCTGAACATCAGCAGGAGAGGACTCTTTAAAGTAGAGACACTACATACTGATATACACCTGAACATCAGCAGGAGAGGACTCTTTAAAGTAGAGACGCTACATACTGATATACACCTGAACATCAGCAGGAGAGGACTCTAACCATGAAGCTCTCAAAAGCTTTTGTTTTGAAAAAAATTGTGTTGGCCTTATTTCCTAATTGCTTGTCCAAATCGACTTCGATGTGCAGAAAGGAGAGCTGGATATCATTAATTCATACCCGCTCTATTCAGACTGGATTTACGTTTCACAACCTGCGGATAAAACACAGCAACATTTTCACTGAATGATTTAAATAAAGAAAATCTGGTGTTTTAAAATCACACTTGACTCGGCGCAGGATTAATTTGATTATTCTAATACTCCAGTCAATCAGCTATTACACCGCGTGTGGTTATAAAAACAGCTGCTCGTAGTTTCTTCATAATTGCACGTAAAACTGAACTAAATATGAATAGACTTATAAATATATAAATATAAGTCATAAAAGTAGCTTATTTCCAATTTCAATTGCAGTCTTTCACTTGGTCCTTCTTCCCATATGTTATAATAAAGATGAACTTTTTGGGATTGGTTCACTGCCTATAGATGTCCCGCCCCTTAGCCTATATCACGCACAATGTGTTGCAGCGCTAGCCAATAGGAGCGCGAGTGTTACATAGTGATGTCATTATGTTCCAGAAGTAGATTATATTAGTAGACACAGATCTTATATCTGATATTAAACAAAGCAGCGATGAATCTGCCAGTCTGTCTGTTTTGTGCCCTCAATATTTACGATATTTAAGGAGAAAACCCTTTGGATAGCACGTTGATGAAACAGCAGGACACAGGTACATTTTAGTAACCATTAAATTAATCCTGGTTCTGACCACCCTGTGCGCGAATAAAGTGGCTTCTGACAGAGGTAAATACTACAAAGCATTTGAGCTGCAGCCAAACCTGATGTTAAAGGGGACCTATCATGCCAAATGCACTTTTCTCTTATACATCAACATGTGTCCCCGGTGTGTCCCCGCTGTGAACTCACAAAGCGTCAGAAATCAAAACCCTCTCTCTTACGTACCATCTGAAATGTGGACCCACGGGCCAATCAGAAACGTTGCTATCAGAAACAATGCCCGACTGCTTTGGACGTAATATGGTCGGTGTTTACATTAGCATGGCTAACACTCAGAGCTAACCTGTGCTGGAGAGCATGTGTGTGAAGAAGCAGGAAGTAGAAAGGAACTCACCTTGTGGTATAACCGGGAGAGAGAAAGCCTTTGAGCTCCAGACTGTTTCAGAGAGGATCCTTGATGTGGTTTGGAACATGATGGCATTTCAACACGGCAGCATTTAGCTGCATCTCGTAGGATTCTGAGATTATTTAAAAAAAATCTAAGGACCCCGAACCTGCAGTTCTCTAACAAGGCCGACATAGAGGGATATGAGGGATTTAGTATTTGGAGCAAAACACATAATAGACATGTTTTTTATGTATTTGTATATATCTGAGACCCAAACATTTAAACAGTGTACTAATGTGGAGAAACAGCAGCAGTCAACAGCAGCTGAAAGAGGAAGCTCTCCGTGTCCCTGTCTCTCCGCCCGACACACTGGGACCAGAGCCAGCGCTGCAGGACAAACTGGTGTGAGCAGCTGGAAGACGTCCTGACATGTAGCACTGCAGCGAGATGACAGCCCGTCAGAGGGTGAGCTCCTTTTATTAAACATAAAGACCAGGGACGGTTGGATCCAAAAGCAACAGGTTTCTGTATTACGTCCCTATTACACCCAATCAAAGCAGGTGGTCATACTGCACATATTAAAATAGATACATGGAGTATATGGTACACATTTTATAATACACCGTACACAAAAAGTACTTCTTATCTTATCTTAATGAGATTGCTCTCTCAGCAGGGCGGGGGCTGCAACATGCCTCAACAGACATTTCATTTGGTAAACACTTCAGACAACGTGTCATGTAACACACACACACACACACACACACACACACACACACACACACACACACACACACACACACACACACACACACACACACACACACACACACACACACACACACACACACACACACACACACACACACACACACACACACACACACACACACACACACACACACACACACACACACACACACACACACACACACACACACACACACACACACACACACACACACACACACACACACACACCAACAACATGAGGGGGAGTAATTATCCAAACTTGTTCAGATTTACTCCCCCTGATTTCCTCACCTTCCTCACCCTCCTCACCTTCCTCACCCTCCCCCGTCTCTCTCTTTTTGTGGTGCACAGGATTACTCTCAGTGTCGGAGCAGAAACCAGGCGTCATGTCAGGGATTAACGGCAGAACAAACACCCTTCAGTGAACAAGAGAGAGGAGCAAGAGGAGGGAAAGGTGTGGTGTGGTGTATTCTGTTGTCTTGTGTCATAGTACTCTGAACATTAAAACATTAAAGACACATTCAAGTCACTTTTAACTCCTTATTTTGGAGTATGTATGCATCAGAATACTTTTAAAATGTTACTTTTTATTAAGAAACTACATCTTACAGTAAAGTATAGCACTATAAGCTGGATTTAAAGGCTGTCTTCTATCCATGTTTCCCCACCAACTAGCTTTGTGCAACACACCTCCATTGTTGTGCAGACACTATTTAAAATTATCGGCTTAAGTCTTACGACAGAGATGTGAAGTAGGCATTTTAAATAGCTATATCTTAAAGCAATCGGCACCAACAGAGGACCCTTGTCCACGTTTTGAATTAGCATATGCACAACAATTACTGAGAAGCAATCATTACGTGTCAGACTTCCTCCAACATAACTTATTAAAGTATAAAACCTGGGGAATAAACATTGAATGGACGACTTTTTTGAAGCCATAGGTGCTTTCACACCAAGTACTTTGCCATACTTAGTTCAGATCGCGTTCACACCGGAATAAGTCCCCGGGGGAGTATTACGCAAATGAAGCCGCTGACGTCTCTTCTTCTTCTTCTTCTTCTTCTTCTTCTTCTTCTTCTTCTTCTTCTTCTTCTTCTTCTTCTTCTTCTTCTTCTTCTTCTTCTTCGGGTTTACTGGCAGGCCGCAAACCACTTCACGGCGTATACTGCCACCCGAAGTCCCCGGCCGGAAGTCCCCGGAGTTGGGAACCTTTTTCACGGGGTGGAAGGGTTCTCATGAACTAAGTTCTCGGATTTCTTTGGTGTGAACGCACATTTTCGGAACTACATCGGAACTATATAGAAAAGTACTCCGGTGTGAAAGCGCCTATTTTTACGGGAGCTTTTGCCCTCATGATCAGTAGATTAGAGCATGGTTTTTAAAACAATCTAGATAAATAGTAAGGTTTAATAATTAGGCGAGCATCGAGGCTCTACACATTAATGTCGTCCATTTGTTTGGCCCACCATTTTGTAGACTGACATATGTCAAAATGTACGTGTTGGATTGTCGCCAAATTTGGCAGAACCAATCATTGTTGGGGGAGGATGAATTGTTGTGAATTTGATGATCCCTATGACTTTCCCACTGGTGTTGTCATCAGGTCAACATATTTACTAGTCCAATATTATACCAGATTACTGCACAACCAAAGACATTCCTCAGCTGTACTTTGTTAATGTAGCTAATGTTAGCATGCTAACACTCTAAACTAAGATGCTTAACATTGTACTTGCTAATGTAAGGTATTTTAGCTCTGAGCTCAGGATTAGCTGAAACGAGTCCAGGAGGGTTATTTAAGTTAACAGCGTTTAATAAAACAATGATACAATGAAATTGCAAATGGCGACAGCTCTTCTGTCCACTCGCATGGGATGAGAAAGAGACCGACTTCCTGCTTGTGTCACATATTTATCATCTGAAGTCTTCTCCCATTGGCTTAGAGCAGGGGTGTCAAACTCAATTTCATCGCGGGCCACATTCGCATAAAGGTTGCACTCAAAGGGCCGGTTGTAACTATATAAATATATAATATATATATATATAAAATAATGTATTATGTTACATTATTGCCTCTGAATTGGATTATTATCGGATAGGATAATAACTTAGTAATTAACTCTGTCTGAAAGCAGAAGTCCAGGGCAAATAATTGCAAGTCTCTTCAGTGCGCATATCACAAAACGAGATGCATTGTGGGACATGTAGTTTTTGGGCAACGTGCTTCTGTAAAGCGGCATGTAACCGTTTAATAAACGTATTATATTCTTTGCAAGCTCTTGCAGGGCCACATCAAATGAAGTCGCGGACCGGGCCTTGAGTTTGAGACCCCTGGCTTAGAGTCAACGGGGGCGGGTCCAAGGCACGTCCTGCCTGTCTTCATTCCCTTTTGTTAGTTTTACAATCTTCGAATGTTTATTGGTCATTTAACCATTCCCTAATAATAGTATTGCAGCGTCAATAAGTGAGGGTTAAAGACAGCGTGTTTAGTGTGCAACACGTGTCATTTCTCCTTATATTCACGTACAAAAGATATTATTAGCTACATGCTAATGCTAACAAAACCGTCTGAACAGACAGGAAGTCGAGTGTGTCGACAATGTCGTGTACATCCGGTTACAGAATAAAACTGTTATTAATTTTACGTTACGCCACATATATATTGATGTTATTCCTTACACCAACATTAGCATGTTAGCATTGCCAATGTGAGTATTTAGACACGCTATGCTTATGTAGCTGCAGCCTTACACATGGCTTTACTTGGCTGTAGACTTTTAATGTTAAACACTCCTGAAATAAATCTGATTCGTAGGTATGTTGTATTATCTTTAACACTCTCTGTTTTCAGGTCTTATCAGTATCCGGTTCTCTGCTGCTGCCTGACCGTCCCCGTTTCCCCTCAGGGATCATAAAGCTTTTATCTGATCTCAATCCCCTGAATTCGGGGATCCTCTGACTTTTCATCGAGTGCAATCATCAGTTTAACATTTCTTTATGTCTCCAAATGAATGACCTTCCCATTTGCCCCAGCTGTGCTTTGGTAATAGAGCTAATGTTAGTCTACTAACACTCTGAACTAAAATGCTAACTATGGTCAACCCAGTCTCACGGCATTTCGTGCTATAGACACGAAATTAATTTAATCTATTGATTCGTGTTCACCAACACCATTTCCCCTTTCTTTCGTGTCACACAGAACGATTTTAAAAGCAATGTATTTCTATTGGTAATATATTTTGTGCTTCCACCACGTCTTTTTGTCCGGTCTTGGAAGACCAGAAGCTGTGTGGTTCGTCAAAACATTTCTTACTCAATATCTTACCTTAAAGGTGGGGTAGGTACGTTTCAGAAACCGGCTCGAGATACACTTTTTGTTATATTCCATGGAATGCTCTTAACATCCCGATAGCAATGAATATCTGAAGTGCTTTGACAAAAAGTCCATAAAAAAATCTGTAGAAGCTGTAATACTGTAAAAAGTACGAGCCGGTTAAACGGATTGGATGGCCTACCTGCCTGTCAGCCTTCCATCGGGGCACAAACTTATCTGGTGCCCTCATTGGTCATGTGCCCGTTCGTGTGTGTTGGGGGAGGGGCTCTGTGAGGAAGTGGCAGATTTTCGGTTGTGTATTTTCAAATTCTAGCGATCTCGAGCCGGTTTCTCAAACTTACCTACCCCACCTTTAAGCCTAACCCTTTATTTTAAATTGTATAATGTCTGTTTGAGCCTCAGAATACTGAAATCTGTATTTAAAAATAAAATAATTTGTTATTATTTGGTGCAGGCACGAAACATACTAGGCCCACCAATAGAAATACATTGCTTCTAAAATCGTTCTGTCAGAATACTGAAATCTGTATTTTTTTTAAAATCTATTTTTCCTTCAAATTAATTATTATTTACACTGCTTTTAAAATCGTTCTGACACGAAAAAAATGCGAAAATCGTGTTGATGAACACGAATCAATAGATTAATTTCGTGACGATAACACGAAATGCCGTGAGACTGTGTTGCTATGGTAACCATTGCATTTGCCAAACATTAGCATGTTAGCATTGCCATTATTAGCATCCAGGCACACTGCAGCCTTACAGATGGCGTTGCTTGGCTGAAGCCTCATTAGCTTCTTCTGATTCCTCTTATTTGTGATAATCTGATATAAAGTCACCTTTTGTACATCTGTAAATGTGCTAGTGTTTAACACTAGAACCGCCAGAGGTCGCTGAATACCTATATCCGCCAACGGGTAAAGTTTACCCGCTATTGATTTCCAAGGTACAATGTACCATACAGAACGGTGAGTTTTGATCGCACAGGGATGAAATATATACCAATATAATCTTTGGAATCTCAGCTTTTCATATTATATAGTTTGTACAGATAGCATGAAGTATAAAATATCGCTACAGTGCTGATTTAAATGCTTGGTGTTAGACTTGTGTTTTGTTTATGTATATATCTCTATCTCTCTCTCTATCTATCTATCTATCTATATATATATATATATATATATATATCTCCATCTATCTATCTATCTCTGTCTCTATCTCTCTATCTATAGGAACAGCAGTAGACAAAAAGGCGTTGCTATAGCAACATGTCATGTTTATATTTACGCGCGAAATCAATAGCGCGAGGAGCGCTGTATTTCTATGAGGTAAATATTACCCGCTGGCGGAAATAGGTATAAATAGCCTTTTTTTGGCGATTTTTTCAATCTGACTTCATATTGACAATATTTAACAACACAGGGTGTTACATAACACACTTTCAGGAAAAGTCACGGACTGGGAGACGTTAATATTTCTATTGAAAAAAAGTTACATACAATAAAAAAACAGCTGCGGGTAAAATTTACCCGTTGGCGGTTCTAGTGTTTAAATAAACTGCTTCACCTGTTAGCATGAAGAACATTTAATGACAGGTCATGTAATAGCGTTATCCCTAATCCCTGGTTCACATTATCTTGTTGTCACACAGTGCTGTCCAGGTGTTTCCCTGCACTTGATCTCTTTTAATACTGTTTATGATTGTTTGTACATGTTGTATTATCTTCAACACTCTCTGTTTGCTCGATTCTCAGGTATTATCAGTATCCAGTTCATCGTCCCAGTCTCCCCTCAGGGATCATAAAACCTTGATCTAATCTCATCTGAATCTCTTGACATCTCGTTGTGTTTTCATGACTGTGATGTTCTCCTTTTCTTCCTTCTTCTTCTTCTCCTTCTTCTTCTGTCTTCCTTCCTGCCTGTCTGTCAGCCGACGGAGAGGCGACAGCAAGTCTCCACGCCGTAAACCGATCCGCCTCGGAGAGAGCGGGAGAGGATTCCTGATATGGATCTACCTCAGAAACTCAGCCAAACAAAGCCTCACCTGTTTTCACCGCCCTGCCTTGTTCCTCCTGCACCACCACACTGAAATCCACTTTGTCAGTTCGTGCATTTTCTCCTCGTGGTTTTGTTTCCGTCGGGGATTGTGGAAGCTTTGATACACAGACATACCTGTTAGTATAGTAGTTGTCGATTCCTTTTTTCCACCAAATAACTCCACCCTCCCTCCCTCCCTCCGTCCACTCTCACCGGAACAGAAAATTACCCTTCTCCCCTCTTACATTTTGGGTGTCCCAAACCGAGGCCCCCGGGGCAGATCCCAGACATAAAAGTTAGCATTGAGGAGCCGAGTGTCCGATATCAGTTAATGCGAGATACAACTAATTAGTCCATTATCGGGCCCCTGCTCTCACCGGCTCATAAATTGGAGCCACTCAAAGGTCGTTTATTATTTATCAGAGAGGATGAGGGGGGAGGAGGGGGGTTCTGCTCCGGTTTGCTTGTTCAACATATCAAGATTAGTTTCAACTAGCCCTGTTGGATGACTGCAGCCTGCAAACACCACACACACATTTCATCACACACACACTTCCTTGTCTCTGTCAGGCTACAGGAGGCCGACGCAGATTTCTTCAAGCAGCACAAAACATCAGTTTATGTTACAGCAGAAAACTTGAGTTCAATGTAAACATGTTATTGATGAATGAATAATGTGTAATAAATGTTGCACAACAGCTCGTTCCAGGAGTGTGTGTCTGTTCTGATGTAAGAGCTTTATGACCTTATGACCTGTATTTCAACATATGTTGTTTTTTTCCAAGTGTTCGACATACTATACTATGAATATTTCAAAAATGTTTAGACATACCACGACTTTTTTTTTAACATACTATACTATACCTTTTTGGGAAAATGCTATGACTTATATTCCACATACTATACTACATATTCCCTGCCACTACACATCCGACAGTCTGACTCCATAACAACACTCAAAACCCACCTGTTCAAACGGGCATGTTCTCTATAATCTGTACCCCGTGTCCTTTTGTAGTCCACTGTAGTCTTACGGCTGATACTTCACTAAATCCACTGTTTTAATTTGTAAGGTAAAATTGTAAATCTGTAACCCTGTAAGGTGTCCTTGGGTGTTTTGAAAGGCTCCCCACAAAATAAATGTATTATTATTATTATTTATACTATGTCGTTTTTTTCCAAAATGTTCAACATACCATACATAACATTAGTCGCTTTAATTTTTATTTTCGACAGCCTACTATACTATGAATATTTCAAAAAATGTTTGACATTCTACGACTTTCCTTTAACATACTATACAATGACCTTTTTTCCGACATTTGCGACATACATAGTAGGCTATGACTTTTTTCTAAATGTTTGGGATATATTAGCTATGTTCGTTATTCTCGCGTCCCGGAGAGAAGCTTTGAAAGTAAGGAGACCAATGGAGTCTCTGAGAAGGTTCAAATGGGTACTTTAATTAAAATGGCGTGGTAATGTTACAAGCAGAAGATGAACAGCTGTGTTCTCGGGCTCTCGCGAGCGAAGGAAAGAGAGCGAGAAACACACATTCAGCTGTTAAGTATCCTCTTCTGGCTCCCCGTGTGCCGGTTGGCGCTGCTGGGGGCCGGCCCCCCACGTCTTCAATGTCCGTTGTTGCGCATAACGGAGGATTCAGACATTGTACATTCAATATATAACTAAACACGCCTTTCATTTATTGCATTTTAAACGCTGTAATCAATACTTTAAAAATACTGGAAATACTTCACGCAGTTATCATTTCCGGTAGCTCCGGATGTTGTCATATGCTACCCACGTCTGTCAACAAAACGTATTATTAAACTGTACCTTCATTCAATATTCAGCAATAATAATATCTCGACGTCTATAGTTGTAGTGTTGAAATCAGTAGGTTTCGTTGTGCAGCACTCCGTGTCATTTCACTTCTGAATTCACCTCTAGGAAAAGGAATATTAGCCACATGCTAAATGCTAACCGGAGATGAAGGATTTTCAGAATAAAAGCATGACATCAGACATTGTGCGCGAGAACTTCTGGTTTCTCAGTATAAACATGCTCATTTAAACTGACTGTATGTTTAAACTAAATTATGCCATAAAACATTGATTTTAATTTCTAACAGATACTATACTGTCGTTTTTTCAAAATGTTCGACATACTATACTATGAATATTACTAAAATGTTCTTTGACATACTACGACTTTTTCTCGATACACTATATTACTTTATAACACTACACCACTCTACACACTTTAACATACTATGAATTTTTTTTCCGACATTTTCTACATTATACTATGACATTTCTTTAAACACGCTATCGAGAGGCGAAGTCCCTCCCCTTCCGGTGGGACCCATGGGACCTTATTTCGGAAAAAGTTTGTATTGAAGTCGATGGAGAGAGAAAGATTATCTTTCGATCCCGTTTGAATTGTGCCATGAATTACACACATGATGTTTGTCAATCTTAAATAATAATTTCCGTGTCAAAAAAGTCACAGTTTGTCGTAAAACTGTTGAAATATAAGACTATGAAAAATACGCAACTAGAAAGACTATAAATCTCAGAGTCCCGGTCCCGCATGCTGGCTTTCACGGACAGACTAACTCCCCTTGTGTGTACAGTTCTCAACGCGACTCGGAGTGACTTTCACCTCTTTTAATACTTTCCGCCTCGTTCAGAAAGAAAGAAGTGAAATGTTTCAACGTGACGCCGTCTGGGTGTGTGGTGCGAGACGGGAGATGTAGTTCATTGAGCGGTTTCACACACAAACAAGTGTTACTTCACAGTTTTACGATACATTTAAATTTTTTTGACTTACAAAATTATCTTTTAAATTGACAAACATCATGTGTGTAATTCGTGGCACAATTCAAACTCGAAAGATAGTCTTTCTCTCGCCATCGACTTCAATACATACTTTTCCGAAATAAGGCCCCATGGAGGAAAGGGAGGGACTTGGCCTCTCTATACATGAGAGTAACACATGCGTCACTTCCGGGCAAAAAGTACGGCTCCGCCCACTTTTGGGGGAAAACAAAGCTGTCATTTGAACCGCGGTCGATACAAATTCTGAAGTTTTTGCCAATCCGATCAGAAATGTAAGAAAACCGTGGATTTGTGGATCTTCAAAGAGCCCGGTCACGATGGCCAGACAGGCAAAGAATTACATTAAATCTTTTGAAATCGACGATCGGGCTCGATATATGGTTAAATATAGCAGTAAGCGATCGGTGTCCATAGTAACATCTACGTCACTTTACGGCCCCGCCCACTTTTGGGGGAAACAACGCTGAGCAAGAGCTCTTCTGTTACCGTCCTTTCTTCTTAGAGGAAGTCCAGAAACACTGAACTCTGGATTTGTTTTAATGTTTGAGGAGAAATAAACGACAGCAGCTTTTTGGCATGTTAAAACTATTATTTCCCGCCTCGCTCATGAGAGTAACAGCTGGCGAAATTACAGCCTCGCCTACTGATTTTAATTTAACCCATATATCGAGCCCGATTGTCGATTTCTAATGATTTAATGTGACTGTTTGCCTGACTGGCCATCATCATCGAGCTCTTTGAAGATCCACAAATCCACGTTTAAAAAAAATGTCTGATCGGATTGGCAAAAACTTCAGAATTTGTATTGACCGCCATTGACCCCAAAAGTGGGCGGGGCCGTAATTTTCGCTCGGAAATGTCGTAGGTGTTACTCTCATCTATAATAAGTTGGTTTTTTCTACATTTTCTAGATACTATATGATTACTTTTTCCAACATTTTTGAAATACTATACTATGATTTTTTTCCCGACCTATATTGATATTGTTTTTTTCCACATAGGCTACTATAATAAGTAGTTTTTTTCTATATTTTTCTATTACTCTTCAACAATGTCGACATAATGTACCACCAGGGGTGTCAAACTCAAGGCCTGCGGGCCAAATACGGCCCGCGACTTCATTTTATGCGGCCCTCAAGAGCTTGCAAAGAATAGAATACGTTTATTATACGGTTACATGCCACTTTACAGAAGCACATTGCCCATAAACTACATGTCCCACAATGCATCTCATTTTGTAACATGCGCACTGAAGGGACTTGCAATTGGTTGCAATTATTTTCCCCAGACTTCTGGGCTTTCAGACTAGTTAATTATGAAGTCATTATACCCTCTCCGATAATAATCAAATACAGAGGAAATAATGTAATATAATACATAATTTTATATATATTTATATATGTATATTTATATAGCTACAACCGGCCCTTTGAGTGCAACCATAATGCTGATGTGGCCCGCCATGAAATTGAGTTTGACCCCCACTGTACTATACTATGACTTCTTCCTACATTTTTGAAATACCATACTATGACATTTTTCTCGACACTACATAGCCTATATATCATACCTGCCAACCCTACCGATTTGGGCGGTAGTCTACCGCGTTTTACATGTTTCTACCGCCTACTGCAGGGTTTCCCCGTTAGTATCAGTGTCTCGAAAACACATGTTGGCGACTGAAAGACATCCAGTGTTTGGTCTTTTCCTGAAGCATCCTTCCCCTACAGTGTCTCAACTGAAAGAGGACCGCAAACACACACACAATATAATACAATTTTGAGATTTGGGGATATTCATCTCCCAATCTTTCACTTCTTCTGACATTTTCAACACCAAGCATGTCGTTAATGTCTCTGTTTAGTGAACTACAGCAATCTGAAAGCCTGAACATTATTTACATCACACTTTATCAGTAGAACAATGCAGGAAATTACTTTTTTAATGCAGTATTTTCAGTTTTATGGCGCAAAGATATTTCGCTCTGTGCAAACCTTTGACTCTAATATGTCAACAACATGAAACAAGCATATGAACCTGGCTTTATCCAAAGTTCACACAGGAGTTCTACGTCCTGACTAGGGTTGCCAGAAACTGACCATGATCAAAATCGATTATTCGGCAGCCGTGGCGAATAATAATCGATTATCTGCATGCAGGCTTCCTCCAAGTTTACAGTAAAACAAACTGGTGGTGTGACCAATGACCATTTACAATTATTAATACTATTACTATTATTAGCATATATATATTTTGGTTGAAACTAAGCCAGAAAAAGAAAAAAAAACCACATAAAAAATAAATATATATATATAAATAAAATCGATTTTTAAAAATAATATTCGATTATGGAGACTGTAGCGAATATTCGAATAATCGCTGGCATCCCTAGTCCTGACACATCCTTCATCTGTCTCAACTGAAAGAGACACATTACAAATATAATAGAACGTGGAGACTTTGGGATATTTATCTCCCATTCTTTTACTTTTCGGGCATTTTACAGACCAGACATGTCGTTGATGTCACTGATACCACTTTTGATGCAATATTTGTTAAATACATGGTTTATACCTGTAATTACTGGGTTCCATTTCTTCTGATTTGCCGCGCGCAAACCTACCTCTTTTGGATTTGGAAAGGTTGGCATGTATGCTATATTGCACTCCACCACTCGACACACTGATACCTTTCACTGAGTGTGTTGTACGTTACATTACATTACATGTAGCTGACGCTTTTATCCAAAGCGACTCACAATAAGTGCATTCGACCAGGAAGACACAACCTTGAAGGCCAAGCCCCAGCCTACATCAATGACCTGATCCTCTCTCACATCACAACCCGGGCCCTGAGGTCCTCTGAGCAAGGCCTCCTAAGGGTGCCCCGAACCAGGCTAAAGACTAAGGGGGACCGTGCCTTTGAGGCGGCGGCCCCAAGGCTTTGGAACAAACTCCCCCAAATAATAAAAACCTCGGCCTCAATAGAGATGTTTAAGGGGCGGTTAAAGACCCAGCTCTTCCGACAGGCCTTTGGGTCGTCGGAGGAGGAGGTGAGTTAGTGGCTGTCTTCTTTTATTATTGGTGTTTTGTCGTATGTTTTATCCTACGTCTTACCTGCTGCCGTTTTATGCCTTTTATTCTACATGTTAAAGTTGTACTGTGAATTGTGTCCTGTGTGCTGTACTGTAAAGCACTTTGTACATCCGTGTTGAGAAGGGTGCTATATAAATAAAGTTTTACTTACTTACTTACTTGAAGAAAACAGAATCATAAAGTACATCAGGTTTCATAGAGCCAAACATTTCAAGTGCTACTCAGCTGGCTTTAGAGGAGCCAGTCCTTTATTAGTATATAAGTGCTCTGTTAGTAGTTCTATCCTCGAGGTGGAGTCGAGAGAGACGAGTGTTCACTCCGGAAGGTGTGTGAGCTTTCTGCCGTCCTGATGTCAATGGGAGCTCATTCCACCATCTTGGAGCCAGGACAGCAAACCCACGTGTTTCTGCTGATGTCTTTCCTCCGTGTTTGTATTCATGTTACGATGCGGCAGCTTCACGTAAAGTGTGAATCAGACGAGATGTTGGGAGTCGTCTCGTTGTTTTATCTCCTCTGTGATTCAGCACATCTCACACACACACAGTGTTTCTGTCCGGGCCAATTATTCCTGTTGTCCTCTTCAGTCGCGGGCAACAGGTCTGGATTTGATTCGGAGCAGGCATCACACGGAGGGATCATGTTACACAGCTGTGAGGGTTATTGCTCAGCGAGGGAACGCGTCTCCAGCTTTTCATCCGGGTGAGAGGCAGGGAGAGGAGGCTGGGAAGAAACATCCATCTGAATCCTTTCAAAGACGAAGCCTTCAATGGAAAGCGTTGTTTTCAATTAAATATTACGTTCTTTAAATAAAAGAAACTTCTCTTATATGTTATTTGTGCGTTTCGAATTCTTCAAGCTATTATAAAGCCAGCAGATACATTGCTTACTATTTACAAATATACATGTATATATACACATTTAATCTTCAGATAATACTTTAGTTCATTACTGTACATTATTCATATTTTGTTTAAAATGTTATCAAATTATTTTATACAAGGCTTTAGTGAAAGCTATAATAACACATACATAATGAAATTAAGTTTGTTATTTTAATACAAATATTTTAAGAAAACCTTTAAAAAAAATTAAAAGTATTAATTCAGTGTATAACCATTTAAAGGGGACCTATCATGCAAAAGTCACCTTTGAAAGTCTTTTATACATCAACATGTGTCCCCGGTGTGTCGGGGAACTCACGCAGCGTCAGGAAATAAAACCCTCTCTCTTTTCCTCCGTACCCAAATCTCTAAAAACGGGGAACAACGGAGCTGATCCAGATTTGCGTCCGATATGACGTAACATCTGAAATGTGGACCCACGGGCCAATCAGAAAGCTGCTATCAGAAACAATGCCCGACTGCTTTGGACGTAATATGGTCGGTGTTTACATTAGCATGCTAACACTCAGAGCTAACCTGTGCTGGAGAGCATGTGTGTGAAGAAGCAGGAAGTAGAAAGGAACTCACCTCGTGGTGTAACCCATAGATATATATAAACACTAGATGACTCACCCGCGCTGCTGGCCAATGGAGACCGACGTTGCCACTTGGCCGCCATCTTGCTACAGGCAGTGCTCTCATTCATAACATTATGGTTTACTATTTAAATAACCATAGCTTGCTCAATTTTCAAACGGTTTGGTTTTTTATAAACATCAAAGATGTAGTTATGATACTGCATACTTATAATCATGGACTTTCATATGAAAATAACATTAATCAGATAAAGCAATAGCTATACACACACACACACAAGGTATTTATATTAAATAGTTGCCGGTGTATATATTTCCATTTATTTTATTATATTGTTAATATTTAAAATAAATTATAAAATTAAAATACATTTATATTTTATATATAAAAATCGGTCTCATGTTACCACTCTGTACGCCAAGAGTTGTTAATTTAGCAATGCCTTAGCTTTAAGAACAGGGACACAACTAATGACAATAGCATATGTTGGTATATTATTTAGATATTCACACCTTTATCAGAAGAACCAAACCAACATAAAATGTGCTCACAGACAGGCCAGTTCTGTCTAATTTATCACAATTATTTTTGACATGAGATCTTCATATCATCCTAGTTTTGTATTTAGTTTCTAGATTTGTAAACAAATCCAGAACCTTTGAAATATGTTATTGAAAAAAGACCAAGAATAATATAAACTGTACCATGTGTCCTTTTGTGTCCTTCTGTAGTCCATTTGTGGTTTGTCTTGTCTCACCCCGGCTGATATATCACAAAATCCACTGTTTAAATTGTTCCCTATATTGCCCCTATGCAATATAGGGAACAACAATCAATCATCGTCCAGCCTTAGCTTTGGTATTCTTTCACAACCATGTTATGGGTTTATTAGACTGAGCAAACATAAACATATGTGGGGAACATAGTGCTGCGTCTCCTGTCCGGTCAAATTCCTCACTCCTGAAGTGCTCACCGTCCCTTCTTTGGGCGAGTTCCCACTGCCTCCTCCTCTCTTTGGTTTTGGGAAACCTTAAAAACGTGAGAAAGGTAGCCAGATATATAAATTATTGTCAACATGTTCCTCCCTTCTTTCCTTTAACATTAAGGGTAGGACAAAAATACACACCGAAATTATCATATTTTTGGTATGTATGCATGTATGTATAGCCTACTTTAAGAATAAGACAACCACACTAAGAGTAATAAAAAAGGTGTCCAATAGAAACATTAAATAATTGTGTAAAGAAATGGTAACAACATATTCTAAAGAGGCTGGGTCAACAATAATCTTGCAATACTATTATCTCACATAGCCCCACTGATCCTGTGTAGCAGGACTTGTAATGTACATACATCCACTAAGTAATTAACGATTATCCTAATTGTAGTCATAATATTGTCATATCTTACACGTGAAAGGTGATCCCACGGGTTCTTGTTTCCAGACTGCGGTGATTGGAGCATCCGTAGGCTGCACAAAAGTCCGGCATAGTCAGGTACTTCTGTAAACACAAAGCCAGCAAATTCCTGTATCATAATGCAAGATGTTTTTAACAAGCCAAACCACTTGGAAGAAATCATGTGTAACTTAAGTTGTGTTGAAAGAAAGAGCAGTTCTGCCTCTCTCACTGGTGTAAAGATGCTGGGTCAACTTTGTAATACTAGGTCTCACTCACAGCCTCTTGTTATTAGCCAGCTAATAAATACAACCACATACACAAAGAAAAGCTGCAATTTCAACATGTCCAAGCAGCCTGTATCATAGCCATGCTAATAATGTTTATAATAAACCAAACCGTTTGTAAATCAGTCAAGATTTCAGTGAGTTAAGAGTATTTTTGTGCAGATCACTCACCTTACAACAGCTACCATAACGCGAATCGGAGGCCCATTCCCAAACCGCCCCCTACACCCTACCCCTCCGTTTGCGCGTTCACGCGGAGGGTCCGCCATATTGAGGGCTGTTCCAAAGCAGCGAGTGTGGAGGGGGAGTGGGCTATCAAGCCCTCAAACAGCGAGTCTGCAGCGGTGCTGACTTGAGACCGGTCTCTACCTGACCGGAGTCACGCTGTGTGTGTCCGTCAGGAAACACGCTGTTCACAAGTAGTTCCAGCAAACATCCGCTGATAAACTGCGATGTTAGCGACCTCATGATGACCTCATATGTTTTTAACTTAGGATCAAACCTGTGTTTAGTCTAGAAAAAGGTAAATGTGTGCATTTTATTATAAAGTTGTGTATATTTACAGACCGTTGAAAAATCTAAGAAGCTTATAAACATCAAGTTTAAAACTAAAAGAGCTTTGAAACACAATGAAAGATGTTTGGAGTTTTATTTGAGTTATTCATTTAAACTTTTTGTCTAAGAGATGCTGATTTGAAACCGTTGTTACAAACAGTTACGGCACTTCCTGTTTGTGCCGGAGAGAGGGGAGGCCGTCCCAAAGCTTGCTGCTGTGTTTACTCCCTCCATCTGACAGGAGGAGCCTCGGTGAGCTGCGAGTGTGGCTACAGACGCAGTTCACTCCATCACGGCGGGGTAGGGTGGAGGGAGGGGTTTGGGATTGGGCCAGAGTAACTGTTGACTGTAGCAAGATGGCGGCCGGTCAGCTACGCTGGAAAATCTCTCATGAGCCATCTAGTGTTTATATATATCTATGGTGTAACCGGCAAGAGAGAAAGCCTTTGAGCTCCAGACTGTTTCAGAGCCTTGATAATCCATGATATGGAGTTTCATCACGGCAGCGTTTAGTTTAGACGGTAGCTGCCGGGTCCCGCATGAGCTCAGACCCCTCCTCTTTAAAGCTTTATCCCCAAATCAGCACTTTAGAAACAGGAAGTGAAACAGAGGGATATGAGGCGTGGCTAGAATGGATGATCTGTTTGGTATTTTTTGGGGTATTTTTGGTACTTGACTGCTTTTCTGTTTTGTTTCTGTTTCTTTTTGGCTTTGTTTTGTTTGTCTTCCCTCCCGCCCAAATGTAAAGCATCTTTGGGTTCAAGAAAAGCGCTATAGAAATAAAATGTATTATTATTATTTTGAGCAAAACACTTTATAGACATGTTTTTTATATATCTGAGACCTATGCTATTGCCTAGAAATAGAATGATAAACAATAAATAAGTATTTTCATTATATTTAATACACTTAAAAAACGTACTTACTTTAAGAACCATGACCAACTAGGAAAGAAAGATAGCAGTTCAGAAGGTAACACATGTTTGGCTACCTGTGTGTGTTACGGAGGGATATTGCAGTACAGGTTTATGCAGTGGCCATCGACACATTCCCTCCAGTTTAACATATCTTCTGTGTTCCTGCAGCACGAGAAGCTCAGAGTGAGAAACCGCCAGGACGAAGACATCCAGCTGCTGCTGCTTTTATTAAATGTATCACCTCTCTGCAGAAAGCCACATTAACATGAATCATTATTATGACATGGTGCCAGTTTCACATCTTTGTGTTCTTGTAAAACCAGAAACTCAGCCTTAAAAGGATCCTCTGTCTCCGATCAGATTCATTGACACTTGAATGGCAGAGACAGAGAGAGAACATTTCCACCACATTTAACATTTACAACTAAATTAAACTGTCGTGGGACATCAAGTTTCAACTAGCGATGTCCCGATCACCTTTTTTTGCTCCCGATCCGATTCCGATCATTTGATTTTGACAATCTGCCGATAACGATTTTTCCCGATCCGATCTTTATGCAATGCATTAAGAGAAAAAAAAGGTAACAGATAACGGCTGGTCATCCAACGCGATGAGTTCAGCTATCTTGGCTGTTATTGTTGGCCTTTTCTCTGTTCTGGGGCAGTTTCTCTTTCCTTTTAGAAGTCTCTGAAAGTCTCGCCTACAAAGCCCTTAATGGGCAGGCGCCATCTTACCTTAAATAACTCATTATACCCTGCTGTCCTACTAGGGCATTGCGTTCCAAGAATGCAGGGTTGTTGGTTGTTCCTAGACTCTCTGAAAGTACAATGGGAGCCAGAGCCTTTTCTTATCAAGCTCCACATTTGTGGAATCAGCTTCCAGTTTGTGTTCGGGCGGCAGACACCCTATCCGTTTTTAAGAGTGCGCTTAAGACCTTCCTTTTTGCTAAAGCTTATAGTTAGGGCTGATTAGATTCAGCCCCTAGTTTTGCTGATATAGGCTTAGTTTGTCGGGGGACATCTTACTTCTTCCTTCTCTCTGTCTGTACCTGTGTCCTCTCATGTTCCCATTAACCCAGCTTCCCCAAATGTCTTTCTTTTTGGTGTCTATATACGCCGGGATCCGGAGTCATGGAGGATCCTGCGGTCCTGTGTCCTGGATCGCGAGTCGTGGCTGTGGTCCTGGATAATCGGTCCTGGATGGATATCCTCGTGGATTCATCTTCCGATTATACACACATGCATTTCCAAACATCTGGACTACCTATGTTGCAAATGTATTATCTCTTCGATGTACACACGGGATCTATTGCACGTCTGTCCGTCCTGGGAGAGGGATCCCTCCTCTGCTGCTCTCCCTGAGGTTTCTCCCATGTTCCCCTTTAAACTGTGGGTTTTCTTCGGAAGTTTTTCCTTGTACGATGTGAGGGTCTAAGGACAGAGGGTCTAAGGACAGAGGGTCTAAGGACATAGGGTCTAAGGACAGAGGGTCTGAGGACAGAGGGTCTAAGGACAGAGGGTGTCGTATTGTCATACTGATATTCTGTACACACTGTGAAGACCACTGAGACAAGTGATATTGGGCGATATAAATAAACATTGATTGATTGATTGATTGAGAAGTTCAGTTATTTATTTTATTGTTATATTTTATTATACATGTTGCATCGATGGAGGATCCCACGTCAGGAGAATTTCATTGCCATTTCTACACTGCAGCTGCTGAGCGTATGATGATAACACCTCTGAATCTTAAATCTTTGAATGTAATATGTGTCTCGATTAATGTCAATTCATGCTCTGTGGATTGTGTTTTAAAAATATATATTATTAACCAGCACTTATTAATACTATTACTCAGTTGTATACCCCGTTTATCTAGGCCCTTTTTGTATCTTCTATGTGTCACACTGTGGGACGGCGGGAAACCGTATCTGTATGTAGAACACATGCAGACATTTTGACAATAAAGCTGACTTTGACTTTTGGACATGGCGGCAGATCATCAGAACCCACGGAGCAGAAAGAAGGGGGCCTTTTTTTCAAGAGGACAGAATCTGGGAACGCTTAATGATCCCAAACCCTGTCGCAATGCGGGGGAACCCTGAGACACAGGGCAACCCGATACGGTGACAAGACATTTCACTGAAGTGGACTTCTTCTCTTCTCTAATAACTGATCTGATAACTGATATAATAACTGTTCTAATAACTGATCTAATAACTGATATAATAACTGTTCTAATAACTGATATAATAACTGATCTAATATCTGATCTGATCTAATAACTGATCTAATAACTGATATAATAACTGTTCTAATAACTGTTCTAATAACTGATCTAATATCTGATCTGATCTAATAACTGATCTAATAACTGTTCTAATAACTGATCTAATAACTGATCTAATAACTGATCTAATCTAATAACTGATGTAATAACTGTTCTAATAACTGATCTAATAACTGATATAATAACTGATCTAATATCTGATCTAACAACTGTTCTAATAACTGATCTAATAACTGGTATAATAACTGTTCTAATAACTGATCTAATAACTGATATAATAACTGTTCTAATAACTGATATAATAACTGATCTAATATCTGATCTAACAACTGTTCTAATAACTGATCTAATAACTGGTATAATAACTGTTCTAATAACTGATCTAATAACTGATATAATAACTGTTCTAATAACTGATATAATAACTGATATAATAACTGATCTAATATCTGATCTAACAACTGTTCTAATAACTGATCTGATAACTGATCTAATAACTGTTCTAATAACTGATATAATAACTGATCTAATATCTGATCTAACAACTGTTCTAATAACTGATCTAATAACTGATCTAATATCTGATCTAACAACTGTTCTAATAACTGATCTAATAACTGGTATAATAACTGTTCTAATAACTGATCTAATAACTGTTCTAATAACTGGTCTATTAACTGTTCTAATAACTGATCTAATAACTGATATAATAACTGTTCTAATAACTGATATAATAACTGATCTAATATCTGATCTAACAACTGTTCTAATAACTGATCTAATAACTGGTATAATAACTGTTCTAATAACTGATCTAATAACTGATATAATAACTGTTCTAATAACTGATATAATAACTGATATAATAACTGATCTAATATCTGATCTAACAACTGTTCTAATAACTGATCTGATAACTGATCTAATAACTGTTCTAATAACTGATATAATAACTGATCTAATATCTGATCTAACAACTGTTCTAATAACTGATCTAATAACTGATCTAATATCTGATCTAACAACTGTTCTAATAACTGATCTAATAACTGGTATAATAACTGTTCTAATAACTGATCTAATAACTGATATAATAACTGTTCTAATAACTGATATAATAACTGATCTAATATCTGATCTAACAACTGTTCTAATAACTGATCTAATAACTGGTATAATAACTGTTCTAATAACTGATCTAATAACTGATATAATAACTGTTCTAATAACTGATATAATAACTGATATAATAACTGATCTAATATCTGATCTAACAACTGTTCTAATAACTGATCTGATAACTGATCTAATAACTGTTCTAATAACTGATATAATAACTGATCTAATATCTGATCTAACAACTGTTCTAATAACTGATCTAATAACTGATCTAATATCTGATCTAACAACTGTTCTAATAACTGATCTAATAACTGGTATAATAACTGTTCTAATAACTGATCTAATAACTGTTCTAATAACTGGTCTATTAACTGATCTAATAACTGATATAAAAACTGATCTGATCTAATAAATGATCTAATAACGGATCTAATAACAGATCTGATAACTGATCTAATAACGGATCAAATAACTGATCTAATAACTGATCTAATAACGGATCTAATAACGGATCTGATAACGGATCTGATAACGGATCTAATAACTGATCTAATAACGGATCTAATAACAGATCTAATAACTGATATAATAACGGATCTAATAACGGATCTAATAACTGATCTAATAACTGATCTAATAACTGATCTGATAACGGATCTGATAACTGATCTAATAACTGAACTAATAACTGATCTAATGACTGATATAATGCCTCCACAGCCACCTCCTCTTCCTCCACAGCCGCCTCCTCTTCCTCCACAGCCACCTCCTCCACAGCCGCCTCCTCCTCTTCCTCCACAGCCACCTCCACAGCCGCCTCCTCTTCCTCCACAGCCGCCTCCTCTTCCTCCACAGCCGCCTCCTCTTCCTCCACAGCCGCCTCCTCTTCCTCCACAGCCACCTCCACAGCCACCTCCTCTTCCTCCACAGCCACCTCCTCTTCTTCCACAGCCACCTCCTCTTCTTCCACAGCCTCCTCCTTCCTCACCGGTCCCCCTTTAGGGAAGTAGACTGTGTGCACGCGGATGTTCGGGCGGCGGTTGAAGAAGGCTTTGAACCTATTCAACCGCGGAGGACTGATTTTCGTTGTTGAGACCAGAACAGAGCTATGTTCCAACTCCACCTCCACAGCCGCCTCCTCTTCCTCCACAGCCACCTCCACAGCCGCCTCCTCTTCTTCCACAGCCACCTCCTCTTCCTCCACAGCCACCTCCTCTTCTTCCACAGCCTCCTCCTTCCTCACCGGTCCCCCTTTAGGGAAGTAGACTGTGTGCACGCGGATGTTCGGGCGGCGGTTGAAGAAGGCTTTGAACCTATTCAACCGCGGAGGACTGATTTTCGTTGTTGAGACCAGAACAGAGCTATGTTCCAACTCATCCTCCCCCTCCTCCTCATCAGTCCCCTCCTCCTCATCCTCCCCCTCCTCTTCCTCCTCCACCCCAAATCGTAGCTTCAGCGTCCGGTTCTCCTCTTGCAGGCGGGCGATCTCCAGATCATTCTCCTCTCTCTCATCATGGAGCTTTCTGTTGATCCTCAACAAACTGACGATCTCCACATCCTTGTAGTCAGAAAACGGTCCCTCCAGTTCTCTCAGATCCTGGTTCTCCTTTCTCAAGATGTCCATCTCTGCTTCGTGCTTCATATGCGTCTTGAGGAGATTTCCATATGTCAGGTTCAGGTTCTCCAATTGCTCCTTCAAGGCGTCCCGCTCAATCTCCATATCAACCGTTACTTCCTCACAAGGTTCTTCAGGTTCTGTGAGATCCTGGTTCTCCTCGAGCAAAGCGTCCATCTCTCCCTCCTTTACTTCCTCACGAGGTTCTTCAGGTTCTGTGAGATCCTGGTTCTCCTCTAGCAAAGCATCCATCTCTCCCTCCTTTACTTCCTCACGAGGTTCTTCAGGTTCTGTGAGATCCTGGTTCTCCTCGAGCAAAGCGTCCATCTCTCCCTCCTTTACTTCCTCACGAGGTTCTTCAGGTTCTGTGAGATCCTGGTTCTCCTCGAGCAAAGCGTCCATCTCTCCCTCCTTTACTTCCTCACGAGGTTCTTCAGGTTCTGTGAGATCCTGGTTCTCCTCGAGCAAAGCGTCCATCTCTCCCTCCTTTACTTCCTCACGAGGTTCTTCAGGTTCTGTGAGATCCTGGTTCTCCTCGAGCAAAGCGTCCATCTCTCCCTCCTTTACTTCCTCACGAGGTTCTTCAGGTTCTGTGAGATCCTGGTTCTCCTCGAGCAAAGCGTCCATCTCTCCCTCCTTTACTTCCTCACAAGGTTCTTCAGGTTCTGTGAGATCCTGGTTCTCCTCGAGCAAAGCGTCCATCTCTCCCTCCTTTACTTCCTCACGAGGTTCTTCAGGTTCTGTGAGATCCTGGTTCTCCTCGAGCAAAGCGTCCATCTCTCCCTCCTTTACTTCCTCACGAGGTTCTTCAGGTTCTGTGAGATCCTGGTTCTCCTCGAGCAAAGCGTCCATCTCTCTTTTGGTCTTAAGGCACCACTTGAGGAGCGTTAAATGTTTCCTGTTCATCTCCTCATTGGTTAAGACTCTCTTCTCCTCCTTCAGGACTTCCTTTTCCGTCTGAGAGGCCTGCTCCTGCATCTTCTCCTAAGGTTTGAATTGACTGAGTGTTGTTCACCCGTGAAGATGACCTGCCCAAACTGTACGTGCAAGTATCCTAATGTTCGCTGACCACAAACCTGTTTCTGTGTTTCTGCTGCTCGAGCTGTGACGACCTGTCTCTCAGAGGTACCTGCAGGCACTCGCAGCCTCAGAGACCAAAGCCAGCTGTGAGGTCACGATGAGGTCATCCGGTTCCATCTCAGAGACCAAGGCCAGCTGTGAGGTCACGATGAGGTCATCCGGTTCCATCTCAGAGACCAAGGCCAGCTGTGAGGTCATCCGTCTGAAGGTTCCATTCCAGATAAGGAGTGATTGACAGCAGCTGACCGTGCTGTTGCCTGGCAACGCAGTTCTGTTCAAATCATATTAAGAAATGTAAACATCAATGAATAAATACTTTATTGATCCCAAACACACAGGAAGTTAAAGTACTGAGCCAGGCCCGGTTCTACGGGGGTGCTTAGGCATGCATTGCACCCTCAGTTTAAAGTAGAGACACTACATACTGATATACACCGGAACATCAGCAGGAGAGGACTCTTTAAAGTAGAGACACTACATACTGATATACACCTGGACATCAGCAGGAGAGGACTCTTTAAAGTAGAGACACTACATACTGATATACACCTGAACATCAGCAGGAGAGGACTCTTTAAAGTAGAGACACTACATACTGATATACACCTGAACATCAGCAGGAGAGGACTCTTTAAAGTAGAGACACTACATACTGATATACACCTGAACACCAGCAGGAGAGGACTCTTTAAAGTAGAGACACTACATACTGATATACACCTGAACATCAGCAGGAGAGGACTCTTTAAAGTAGAGACACTACATACTGATATACACCTGAACATCAGCAGGAGAGGACTCTTTAAAGTAGAGACACTACATACCAGAGATGTTCACAAGTCTTTGGTCACGAGTCCAAGTCAAGTCTCAAGTCTCTAAAAGATAAAAGTCTCATGTCTCTTCTGGTTGTAATAAGCCTTCTATCGTCTGCTGCTATCCGTCTGTTAAGAATACTGCAGCTCTATCTAAGAAATTCAAAGCATTTACTGTGTTATTATCGCTCCTATATCTATTAGCATACAGTATCAGCACTGATTAGTTGTTTGTTATATGAAAACCGTATTGTTTAATTACACTGGGTCTCTAATGACATCCTTTAAGTCTACTATAAATAAACATATTCCTCTATCCTCTCACTCAAAGCCAGTGTCATGGTAACCTGATAAACCTGTAACATTAACGCTACGTGGTCAACAATAAACCTATAAACCGACAGATGTATTTATGTATGTAACTATGTATTTTTCTACGTTTAACGTTAGCCAGTAGACGGTGGCAGCGGAACGTAATGATTAACGTTACCGACCTTTGTTATGTCATGTCAAGAGTTGGATGTCAACGCCACTCAACTCAAACAAGTGCGACAAGCAATTCACTCATCTTTTCAAATACTCAGTTACAAAGCTAGCAGCAAGCTAAGTTAGCATCACAAAGACAAAGCTAGCAGCAAGCTAAGTTAGCATCACAAAGACAAAGCTAGCAGCAAGCTAAGTTAGCATCACAAAGACAAAGCTAGCAGCAAGCTAAGTTAGCATCACAAAGACAAAGCTAGCAGCAAGCTAAGTTAGCATCACAAAGACAAAGCTAGCAGCAAGCTAAGTTAGCATCACAAAGACAAAGCTAGCAGCAAGCTAAGTTAGCATCACAAAGACAAAGCTAGCAGCAAGCTAAGTTAGCATCACAAAGACAAAGCTAGCAGCAAGCTAAGTTAGCATCACAGCTGATGCTGAGCTAAACATGTTTGCTAACCGTCCAATGCGTTAATGTGACTGACCTCTCCGGGTGAGTTTTCAAGTGCCTGATGAAATTCGACGTTGTTGCGCCAGCATCCTTGATTTTGATATTGCAGACTTTGCAGTGTGCGCTCCTTTTGTTGGTGCCGCCGGCGTTTTGTTCGAAGTGTTTGTAGTTGAACCTAATTACAAGCGGTACAGCCGCAGGTGTGCCGCCGGTCGCCATGGTGTTACGGAGCGTCCACACTACAGCTTCAAAGAAAGCTTGGAGCTGGGCGTGTCTGGAGTTTGGGGATTTTATTCAAGCAACACGACCAACAACCAATCACATGAATGTCCCGCCCCCGACATACAAAGCAAAAAACAATATATATATATATATATATAAACTCCCCAAACAGGAGAAAACCTACCAGTTTCCCCCACTGCCTCTCCTCCTCCCTCCATGCTGGTTCCTCCGGTTTGTATCCCGGGAGGTGAAGAGGGTCTGGTCATACACAACCGGGTGGTTGCTACGGCGATAGTTAGTTTCTCCTCCAACTTCTTTTGAAATATAGAAATGAACGGCGGGATATCTCTCCCAGCTTAGACGCGGTTTGATTGGCTACGGCTTCAGCTGTCAGATTTTCAGAAACGGGATTTGATTGGCTGGCGCTGGCTACTCCGGGGTCAGAAGTTGAACATTGTTCAACTTCTGACGCCGGAGACGGACCGCTCTGCTACCCACAATTCAGTTCGGCGAAAAAGCGAGGCAACGTGACGTCACCCCATTGAAAGTGAATGGGCAGATTGGAGCTGTCGACGCTGTCGTGTGGACGGGCCGTAACACAGAGAAGAACTCCCCAAAACGCCTCGTTGGTGAAACGTCATCATCCATTTGATTCTTCCGGGTACATCAGGACGTCATGTCGTACCCGGAACAAAATGGACCAATCCGGAAGAGCTATGGCCACACCCAGCCGCACCCTTTTCCAGCCTAACATGTTGGAAGCTTTGGTTCAGCTCACAATCGATCCAGCCATGCCAAAGCCAAGGACCTGTTTCCTGAATTGTGAGGGGAAGTCTGAGCTGTTTCTGCTACCGACGGAAGAACCACGACGACGTTATGTTTAACACTGTTCCTTCAGAGGTTCGACGATCGCCACTGTGTCACAGACGAAAGCTTCCAAAACATTTCCCAGGTTAAGTCCGGATATGCAAAGCTATTGAAACTGAAGGACGATGCTATTCCTAGTTTGTTTGGACCGTTTGGAGTAAGGGAAGATTCGAGTACACAACCTGTAAGTTTGCATTGTTATTTGTGTATTTATCAAACAAGGTATCTACCACGACTGTTTAAATGTGTAAGCTTGTTTCGCGCGGCTAAGGCATTGACACAGTGCTAACTGGGCTAACTAAGTTGCTAGCGTTTGCAATTGTAAACACGTTATTGCTAGCCTAGACAGTATACTCCGGGTTATTTACCCTACGGTACATTTTAGTGGTCGTTCCTAATGGAGCGTTCATATCATGTCGAGATGAACCCCCGCGCTACCGGGAGCTAGACATGCTAGGCGATAACATTGTTTTCATGGCAGCTCACAAGAATGACCGAAACGTAGAAGACTACTGTATAAGATTTCAATTGTAAACACGTTATTGCTAGCCTAATATGAACCACTACCTTTTGTTCATGGTAGGTTGGCATATTACACTGAACAACTAGCAAACGTAGGTTAGCATATTCATCTAGCTGGCAAGCTAACGAACCGGAAACAACAACGTTTCTCTAATATTTTGTGATTTGCACAGAAAGTGTTGCTTTTAGGACATTGACTGATTTAATCGAATACAAAATTAATTGTATGAATATTATTTGTATCTTTCTTAGAGTACATCACAACGGGACCCCGGTACCCCCCACCGCTCCAGTACAGTCGGATGCTAAACAGACCGTACACAGACTGTTTCTGTGGGAACCCTACAGAGGGCTGAGACACGGTCTGTGGGGACACAGACAGTGGAATTGAAAGTGTCAGTTGCTACACAGTTGTCCTCGGGAACACTGAAGTCGGCACACGTGAGAAGTCAAAGGTAGACTATAACACTGACTGTTTTATTTTATTTGTGATACATTACCTTACTTGTGCTTTTATTACATGTACAGCACTTTGGCTTGACCACAAATCATTTTTAAATGTGCTCTATAAATACAACTTTAATTGATATTATTGTATATCACAGAAATACTGTTATGTGTACTTCAGGAAATACAGTGCTGTTTGTAGTTTTTTCTAAATTGTTCATGAATTAATCTGTCGGATGTACAGAAGTTGTTGGCCTTTTACAATGTATTAGTGCAGGGGTGTCAAACTCAAGGCCCGGGGCCACATTCGGCCCGCGACTTCATTTATGTGGCCCCCACAAGAGCTTGCAAAGAATATATATGTTTATTATACGGTTACATGCTACAGAAGCATGTTGGCCCATAAACTACATGTCCCACAATGCATCTCAAATATGACGTTTGTTCTCAGAATTTGTCTTTTTTTCTTCAAAATATGCATTTTTTCATAGAATTCCTTTTTCTCAGAATTAGATTTTATTTCAAAATGTCACTTCTATTTCTTTTTTCTCCAGAATTGGCTTTTCTTTTTAAAATCATTTTGGGACATACGCACTGAAGAGACTTGCAATTATTTGCCCTAGACTTCTGCTTTCAGACGTAGTTAATTATGAAGTTATTACCCTATCCGATGATAATCCAATGCAGAGGCAATGATGTAATATAATACATTATTTTATATATATGATCTATTTATATATGTATTTTTATATAGTCTTAAAGTTACAACCGGCCCTTTGAGTGCAACCATAATGCTGATGTGGCCCGCGATGAAATTGAGTTTGACACCCCTGTATTAGTGTATTATAATGTATTTATGCACGTTTCCCTTTTATGAACAGGCATCCAGGCCACGGTGTCTTCAAAAGTGTTGCACTAAAACTTCCACCTACACAGAAATCCCCTTGTCCTCCACACCACTAAAGGGCCCCAGGGTTGGGACCCTCGCAAGAGTCCTCGACTGGAGTTGGAGAGGAACAAGCAAGACGTCGACAGAATTTGAAGAGACTCTGGATTCGAGTTACCACCCTGATGATACTGAGAACAATCTGACGTATCGTAAGTTTGGTATATTTGGTACACATTACATATTAAATGTGTTTCAGAGTTGACATCTAACATGTATTGTTAATTTTGTTTTGTTACAATTAGACTTCAGACACGATCCACGCACAGCGACGCAAAGTACATTGTGTTTGAAAGCTGCCTCGGACAGATGGAGGGCTGGACCGAGGACGACCTAGAGAGATAGCCACACTGAATTATATGTACAATGAAAGAATAAAAGAGAAATTAATAAGTGTATACAAATAATTAATTATTATATGAGTTATATTTTTCAGTGTACGTGGGTGAGCTGATGAGGCTGGTGTTTGAAGAAGTCTTTGAGGACTAGTGTTGCACGGTGTACCGATACTTGAAAGGTACCGCGATACCCTGCCGTTAAAAACGGTACGATTCCTCCGTTTCATTAGTATCGGTACTTTAAGAATGACGGGGAAAAGTACTCGTGAAAAAACGCCGTTTAATAAGAGCCGTGTGTTTCAGCGCTCTGCTTCCACTCCCTGCAGCCGTGCCTGCAGTCCCGCCTCCAGCCTCTCAAGCACGTTCTAAGTCCCTCCCCTCTCGTGCACGCGGCCACGCGCTAGCTGCCAGAGCATGTGAGAAAACGAGAAGCATGGCTGCAAGTGGGAGTGCAACTGCCGCTGCGCTCGGCTTGTTGACAAAAAAGACGCCAGAAGTCTGTGAACGGGCCGTTCAGGTGTTCAGAGCAGAGCTCCCTGTCGGAGCGCAGAGCGTGATCTGGCACTGAAAAGTTTTTCTGTCCGCAATATTATCTTTGAGCTAGCTAGCTAGCAACTAGCATCACTATCTGCTAACGTTAGCTTTAACCTTCGTTTTCTATTGTTTTTTTCATAGGCTATAAACGGAGGTGGTATAAGAGTATATATCTTGTACTTGAAGTAAAAGTAGAAGTACCAGGTCTTGTACTTGAGTTAAAGTAGAAGTACCAGAATGTAGGGAACAATCCTGCAATCAAAATGTTCCTCAAATAAAAGTACAAAAGTATTATCATCAAAATATAGTTAAAGTAGCGACAGTAAAAGTAGAAGTGCTCAGGTCTTGTACTAGAAGCAACCAGAGTGTAGGAATACTCTGTTACAGTAAAAGTACTGCATTCAAAATGTTCCATCAAGTAAAAGTATTAAAGTAGCGACAGTAAAAGTAGTCATTGTGCAGATTTGTCCATTTCAGAATAATATATATGATATGTTTTATAATGATTGATCATGAAAGTGTTCTCAAAGCTGGTGAAGGTGCAGCTAGTCTGAAGTACTTTGTAGACTGCAGGGTAGCTGGTGAAGGTGCAGCTAGTCTGAAGTACTTTGTAGACTGCAGGGTAGCTGGTAGGAAGGTGCAGCTAGTCTGAAGTACTTTGTAGACTGCAGGGCAGCTGGTGGATTTACTCCAGGTGGAACTAAAGTCTGATTTAACACTTGATTATATTTCACATCATTCATCCAGATCTGTGAAGCAACTAAAGGTATTAAATACATGTAGTGGAGGAAAAGTACACCATTATTTCTGAACTGTAGTGGATTAGAAGTACAAAGTAGCAAAAGAAACATTGAAATACTTAAATAAAGTACAAGTATCTCAAAATTGTACCCAAGTAGTACTTGAGTTTATGAATTTAGTTACTTTACACCAGTGGCTATAAAGATAGAAAGACTCAGCCTTGCACAGAGGCATGAAAATACATTTTCAAAATGCTCAACAGTGCTGCCAAAATGTTAAACTCACTGCTACACAATTAAATAAATGCTTTTATATATATTTATATTAGATGTGACTCTTTGGCGTTTCTGTTCTTAGTAACACTGCTGCTTTAGTTGTTCTGACTGCTAAAATCATCTGTTATTCCTAATTTTAAAGCCGATATTCCGTGTTTCCCTTTTTTTAAGAAAAGTATCGAAAAAGAATCGGAATCGCAATTCTTGACTTGGTATCGGTATCGAAACCAAAATGTTGGTATCGTGACAACACTATTGAGGACCCAACACCCTTTGTGGAGGAGATGAATAAAATCAACATCCCAAAGGACCTGTCCACTCAAGTTGACAGGCCCTCAAAGGAGGAAGTGGTAGCCCGTAGTGCTGGGGGGAAACGATTATTTTGAAAACGATTAATCGGGCGATTATTTGATCGATTAGTCGACTAATCTAACGATTATTTTTCTGTTGTTCAATTCATAAAAAACGTAATGTAAAAAAAAGTTTTTCACGACACTGTGTCTCAGGGGATCTTAATATTTAAGAACCTATTAATGTGTTATACCAGATTAACGGAAATAATCTCAGCTAACTGACGATACAAACCATGTTTACCAAAACAAAACACAAGTCTCACAAGAAGCATCTAAATGACCCATGAGCGAAAAATGCTAACGGACATTGGCACAGAACTCAAGATAAAAGTACCCTTATTACTCATTGTAGCTGCACATACAAGATATCCGATTAAAGCTGAGGTTCCACAGATTATGTAGGTATATAGTATCACTGAGCGATCCGGACTCGCGACAGGGGAAGCAAACACAGACATCATAACACGTACCTTTACAGAGCTTCTAGGGAGATCGTCTCACCACCGTAGCTGTCCATCTGATCAAAACACGTGTTCAATGGCATTCAAATGAGAAAAAACGCGGCTGAATCGGTTAATCCATAGGTTTTTAACGTCTCTGTATACAAAAATGATTGCATTTATAATCCATAATTCCATTTGTATGTAAAAATCGGAGAGCAAATGCTAGCTGCTAATGGTAGCCACCACAGCTAGAACTGCTTGTTGCTGTGGGTGACCCACGTGTGTGTTGCGACGCGTCGACGCGGAAATATGTCGTCGACGATATTTTGAAGTCGATGCGTCGCTACAGCACTAGTAGCCCATAGATATATATAAACACTAGATGGCTCATGGGAGATTTTCCAGCGTAGCTGACCGGCCGCCATCTTGCTACAGTCAACAGTTACTCTGATTCGCGTTATGGTAGCTGTGGTAAGGTGAGTGATCTGCACAAAAATACTCTTAACTCACTGAAATCTTGACTGATTTACAAACTGTTTGGTTTATTATAAACATTATTAGCATGGCTATGATACAGGATGCTTGGACATGTTGACATTGCAGCTTTTCTTTGTGTATGTGGTTGTATTTATTAGCTGGCTAATAACAAGAGGCTGTGAGTGAGACCTAGTATTACAAAGTTGACCCAGCAACTTTCCACCAGTGGGAGAGGCAGAACTGCTCTTTCTTTCAACACAACTTAAGTTACACATGATTTCTTCCAAGTGGTTTGGCTTGTTAAAAACATCTTGCATTATGATACAGGAATTTGCTGGCTTTGTGTTTACAGAAGTACCTGACTATGCCGGACTTTTGTGCAGCCTACGGATGCTCCAATCACTGCAGTCTGGAAACAAGAACCCGTGGGATCACCTTTCACGTGTAAGATATGACAATATTATGACTACAATTAGGATAGTCGTTAATTACTTAGTGGATGTATGTACATTACAAGTCCTGCTACACAGGATCAGTGGGGCTATGTGAGATAATAGTATTGCAAGATTATTGTTGACCCAGCCTCTTTAGAATATGTTGTTACCATTTCTTTACACAATTATTTAATGTTTCTATTGGACACCTTTTTTATTACTCTTAGTGTGGTTGTCTTATTCTTAAAGTAGGCTATACATACATGCATACATACCAAAAATATGATAATTTCGGTGGGTATTTTTGTCCTACCCTTAATGTTAAAGGAAAGAAGGGAGGAACATGTTGACAATAATTTATATATCTGGCTACCTTTCTCACGTTTTTAAGGTTTCCCAAAACCAAAGAGAGGAGGAGGCAGTGGGAACTCGCCCAAAGAAGGGACGGTGAGCACTTCAGGAGTGAGGAATTTGACCGGACAGGAGACGCAGCACTATGTTCCCCACATATGTTTATGTTTGCTCAGTCTAATAAACCCATAACATGGTTGTGAAAGAATACCAAAGCTAAGGCTGGACGATGATTGATTGTTGGTGCATATATTGCATAGGGGCAATATAGGGAACAATTTAAACAGTGGATTTTGTGATATATCAGCCGGGGTGAGACAAGACAAACCACAAATGGACTACAGAAGGACACAAAAGGACACATGGTACAGTTTATATTATTCTTGGTCTTTTTTCAATAACATATTTCAAAGGTTCTGGATTTGTTTACAAATCTAGAAACTAAATACAAAACTAGGATGATATGAAGATCTCATGTCAAAAATAATTGTGATAAATTAGACAGAACTGGCCTATCTGTGAGCACATTTTATGTTGGTTTGGTTCTTCTGATAAAGGTGTGAATATCTAAATAATATACCAACATATGCTATTGTCATTAGTTGTGTCCCTGTTCTTCAAGCTAAGGCATTGCTAAATTAACAACTCTTGGCGTACAGAGTGGTAACATGAGACCGATTTGTATATATAAAATATAAATGTATTTTAATTTTATAATTTATTTTAAATATTAACAATATAATAAAATAAATGGAAATATATACACTGGCAAATATTTAATATAAATACCTTGTGTGTGTGTGTGTGTATAGCTATTGCTTTATCTGATTAATGTTATTTTCATATGAAAGTCCATGATTATAAGTATGCAGTATCATAACTACATCTTTGATGTTTATAAAAAACCAAACCGTTTGAAAATCGGTTGAAAATTGAGCAAGCTATGGTTATTTAAATAGTAAACCATAATGTTATGAATGAGAGAACTCCCTGTAGCAAGATGGCGGCCAAGTGGCAACGTCGGTCTCCATTGGCCAGCAGCGCGGGTGAGTCATCTAGTGTTTATATATATCTATGTAGTAGCCCGCCATGTCTCACGTTTTAGTGTAGGGGCGGTCGGAAGCCCACGTACTGTCCAGCCAGATCAGGGAACTCCTGGCGTATCCGGCGGACCACACACGACGGGATGACCTGCGATAGGCCAGATGCCTAAAACGCCTATAAGAGGAGGAATGGATGATAACATATATGTGCTGTCCTGTTTGTCACCCTTACCCTCTGGCTGCTTGAACTGAATTTCCCCACAGGGATTAATAAAGGTCCATCTTATCTCATACAGTGTATATATACACATGATCAATTTGTACATTTATCAAAATAAAGTTTGATGGAATACTTGATAGCCTTTCTTCCCTGAATTATTTGCTCCTAGATCAGGGGTGTCAAACTCAATTTCATCACGGGCCACATCAACATTATGGTTGCACTCAAAGGGCCGGTTGTAACTATATAAATATATAATGTATTATATTACATTATTGCCTCTGAATTGGATTATTGTCGGATAGGATAATAACTTACGTCTGAAAAGCAGAAGTCCAGGGCAAATAATTGCAAGTCTCTTCAGTGCGCATATCACAAAACAAAATGCATTGTGGGACATGTACTTTAAGGGCAACCTGCTTCTGTAAAGTGGCATGTTACCGTATAATAAACATATTATATTCTTTGCAAGCTCTTGCAGGGCCACATAAAATGAAGTCGCGGGCCAGATTTGGCCCCCGGGCCTTGAGTTTGACACCCCTGTCCTAGATCATTCATATATAGCAAACCATTATTTGATCTAATACAGTAGTAGTTTATTATAGCTAAAAATTACTTACTCTTCTTCAGTTCTACGCCTCAAAGGTCCATCATCAAACCGATACATATTGTGGAGGTTCTGCAGGGTGTAGGGATTGAGGCAGTTTGGTTCTAGTCCGGGGTGGTCAACCATGGGTTCTGGGACTTGGTGCATTCGTGTTAAAACCTATAGGAGGATAAGATATTTGTAACATAATACGTTGAGCAATTAAATCCAACTATGGCGAGGTTTACAAAATAAACATTCAATTACTATAGAATAAATAAAAGGGCATATAGTCTATTGACTTGACAAGTATGTATGGTGTATATAATGTTGTGTGCAACTGTTGGTGTTTTTGTATTTGTTGTGGTGACACCCTGTTTTGACCATAATTCACCTTTGGTATAGTAATAATAATAATAATAACTTTCATGATACACAAGGTCGCTTTACAAGGAAGAACAGGAGTAAAAACAAACATAATGTAATAACATGTTGCCACACGGACCCTTTAGTGTGGGCTCTTAGGTGTAGCTTGTCAGACATGTATTTTACCTGATTCTAAACACACCGCCCCGACTCCCTTTCATCGGCACTACACTGTCACCTTTCTAATCTCCCTGCAACAGGTTTTCCACCTCGGTAGGCATTACTGCGCAGTTTCCGGTTTCCACACGTGCACCTAAATAACAACAGTTGGAAAGTTTGGTTAGTCAGCGGAGCCGGATCATTTGGCTCACCAAGAAGAGCCGGCTCTTTCGGCTCCCAAAGGGCTCTTCAGTTTACCACATATTATACCTTTTAATTAAATCAAATGTAGCCCTGTTTTGACTAATGATTTAAATGTGTACACATATATCACTTAAATTATTCAAGACATCCTTTGTACTGAAGTATTCAAAAGTAAAAATTACATGTTTAATATAAATTATTTGCTGTGGCCAATTGTTTTCATTGCATTTACAGACCCGTGTAACTCTCTGATACCACCCAATTAATGCATCGACTTGCTTGTAGAACCACGCTACACAAAACAAATGGCAACACCTATAACAACTATTTAAAAAAAGGGGCTACTGTATCGACCTATATAAAGTATATAAATATAGTTTTTCTCCCTGCAGGAGAGGGGAGCGTGCTTTGAGATCAGCTGCTAGGCTGCAGCGGGGAGAAGAGGGGGACAAAAAGAGATCTCCGTCCTCCGTGTTTTATTCTTATAGAAGTAAGAAGAGAAGTAACGGGGCAGAAACCCTCCTTTTTACGCAGCGGTCCAGACATAGACGTCAAACAGCGACACATATTCAGTTGCCAGTTACTTTTGGCATTAGGGCAGGGATATCTTTCAAGGTTTGACATAATGAATTGTGCTACTTTTAAAGCAAGCAACGATGTTTTCAAATCTGTAATCAAAAAGCTCCTCAAGTCCGACTCGAGTCCAAGTCCTGGACTCGGACTTGAGTGCCGATTTTCGGGACTCGTGACTCGACTCGGACTCGCGCACTGATTGATGCGACTCGGACTTGGACTCGTGAATTCTCGCACAGGATGACTTGGACTCGGGAATTCCCCCCCCCACGATGACTCGGACTCGACTCGTTCATTGACGCTCCGACTTGGACTCGAGCACATTTTCTCTGGAGTCTGATGTCCTCTATCCTGTATGGCGAGTTCACGTACTGGGCCCCGCTGTTCCAGTCTAGAGATGTCTACAGACACACCCCGCATCGTGCTGTATGCTTTCACACATTCTGCTTCCACATTGGAAAAGAGCAAAATGCTCGTTATGTGGAAACAATATAGAAGAGAAGGCTCCGTAACACATTACTCTAAGGGTCGAGTTCAGACATATAGGCTGTCTTGAACACTATCATCAGAGTAACGTGATCTAATCAATAAATAAAGATTCAGCCGATAACACGAAAGCACATACTTAGCATGCAGAATGACGTCATTTTGCATGCTAAGTAGCCATGTGCTTTCTGGGGATAAATCTTTATCGGTAAACTGATTTAACCCTTAAAAGTTCCTTCAAAATAAGAGTCCCGATCTTATTACTATCAAAATAAAAGTGCAAAACGAAAACTTTACCATAGGAAAATATTGGCATACAAATATAATCACTTCTCTAAAAGGTAACTCATTTTAAATATAGTTTATTTATATATAATAATAATATTAATATTAGAAATAAGCTTTATTTTTGTATAGCACCTATTACAAGAATTGTAGCCAAACTCGCTTCACAGCAGTGCAATAGACAGGATAACAGCAATGTAGAGGAGCAGCTACATTTCAAAACATATATCCACGAAGATTAATACATGAAGACTTGTGACTCGGACTTGACTTGGACTCTTCTTAAGTGACTCGGACTTGGACTCGGACTCGAACACAGGTAATGATGACTCGGACTCGGACTCCACTTGGACACTCCTTGGGTGACTCGGACTTGGACTCGGACTCGAACACAGGTAATGATGACTCGGACTCGGACTCCACTTGGACACTCCTTGGGTGACTCGGACTTGGACTCGGACTCGAACACAGGTAATGATGACTCGGACTCGGACTCCACTTGGGTGACTCGGACTTGGACTCGGACTCGACTACGACTCTCCCTTGGTGACTCGGACTTGGACTCGGACTCGAAGAGTGGTGACTCGAGGGTGACTTGGACTCGTGAATTGGTGACTTGACTACAACACTGGCGAGAGCCGGCTCCCGTCGTTCGCGACCGACACATCACTATTTATCAACTGAAAATAGCAAGAGGACATTCATACTCTGCGATCCAAGACTTGATTGAATCCACCAAAAACCTGACATTACGATAACGAGTGTTTTTCAAAAACAAAAATCCCTCCCCGTGTCTCTGAGCCGCAGCGACGCGGCCTGATTCAGAGCGGGTCATTCTGCCGTTGGTTCTGGACTGGTGCTGCTGGAGAAAGCAGACTGCTCCATGTGTGGTGTCGCTGTCACGTCTGTTCCTTGATCTCTGCGTCACGGACCAATTTGATATTTGTGTGACAGAAACAATTCTAAAATAAAAACACTTTATTGTCCGGCCGCGGCCGAAAAATCAAGAAGCAACGTCACTACGCTATAATCGATAATCGAGCGGCGAGCTACTGAAAAGCTGCCCGCGAGCTACCGGTAGCTCGCGATCGACGTGTTGGAGACCCCTGGCCTAGTGACATAAATAAACTAGCGACTGTATTCGCCATGACACAGACAGTCTGTGGTTTGTACTTGTTTAACTTTTGTCCAGTTTCTGAGCAGATATGAGGAGCTGTGATCTCTGTGTGCTAACTGCTAACAGCTAACGGCTGATGTTTTCCGGTTGAACGTCAGTGACGGCAGGCTGAGATCCTCACCGCTGATTGGCTTCCCGGAGAACGCGTCACGTGAATTTGACGCTCGAGTTGAACAAATTGAACTCTCGCGTTTGATGCGGCACCGTTCGATCGCGTGATTCGCGCCGCCTCCACCGCGTCTGTCCGCGTCTCTGCATTGACTTTACATGTAGTGGCGCCGCCCCCAAACATCGCATCGCGTCCGGTGGGAACGCCGCATAAGGGAGTGCTTGTTCTTCCTTCTGTCTGTCTGTGTATTCTCATGTTCCGATTAACCCAGCCTCCCCACATTGTTCTTGTTCTGTATCTATATCTACGCCGGGATCCGGAGTCGAGGCTGATCCTCTTGCTGTAGTCCTGTGTCCTGGATCCTCCATCCTGAGTTCTGGATCAAGTCGTGGACTCCGGGTCGTGGCTGAACCCGTCTCTGCGGTCCTGCCTGGGTCTCGTCTTGCTGCCTCCCTGAAGGCTCCCACAGGATTGTTTTTGACATCCTCGTGGATTCATCTTCTCATTACAGACGCATGCATTTCCAAACATTTGGTCGACCTGCTGTAAAATGTATTATCTTTTCGATTTACACACATTTACTGCAATAAAAAAACTCTTTCTGATTGTTCAGACGACTATAGTTCTCAAGTGAATGCAACACCATTTTAGAATCCAACTAGATTAACAGCCGATGCTGGTGGGAGTTGTTCCTCTGCAACTCTCTCCGTGTGTTTTAACAATATGTTTAACTTCCAACAACATGACAATGTTTACCCACAAACCCCTGCTTCCCTACAACAATCCCACTACGAGAGAGACTTCAGCTTGATTTGCCTTTCCCGCCTCCTTCATCTGCAACACACACACACACACACACACACACACACACACACACACACACACACACACCACACACACACACACACACACACCACACACACACACACACACACACACACACACACACACACACACACACACACACACACACACACACACACACACACACACGCTCTGCAGCAAGTTGCCTCACCCATGCTGTGTATTTACCTCAGTAATCAGAGTCCATGCAAGTGTTGTGTCTTTATGTTCCCGAGGTGCTATGTCATTTACATTTATGAAACACACACACACACACACACACACACACACACACACACACACACACACACACACACACACACACACACACACACACACACACACACACACACACACACACACACACACACACACACACACACACACACACACACACACACACACACACACACACACACACACACACACACACACACACACACACACACACACACACACACTCTGCAGGAGAGATGACGGGAGGAAAACACTCGTTTACTGTCAGAAACAACATTTGTTTTTTTTGCATTTCAAATTCTTGCTTCAAAGTGTCCTTCTTCCTTTCGCTTTCGGTAATTGATTTTTCTGTACGGTTTTCTGTCTCATCTACCACATTACTTACTACTTTAGGTGCAGCGTTGGAGTAAATGTACTCAGTTACATTCCCCAACACGGAGACACTAGAAGGATCCTTGTGACGAAGTGCACATGTCCTGTCTCCGTGGTGATATCTGGCTCTGGACCTGGGCGTCAGTCCGATGCGCGTTGGCAGCATAACAAGCTGCTACAGGCCTCGTGTATCAGTGCAGTCCTGTGTGTGCACGGCTGTCTGTCATCGTCAGTGTGAGGAAGCGTCCTCCTGTTTGCGTCGAGGTGTCATTACAACAAGACAACAGCACGTTAGTGAAGAGACCGAGTGTGGAGTGTGTGCTTTGTGTTCCAGGCTAATCAGCCGGCTGACGCTGCGCTCTGCGCTTTGTTCAGCTGAAACAATCAGAGCAGCATCGCTGTCAGCATCAAGCTCAACGCTGACATCCTTCCTCAAATCAATATTATTGTTTCCCGTGGCCTTTGTTTACACAGGAAAGGTTGTGAAGAGACTGGGAGCTGCCCAGTGACCCGTCCTGATGCTGGGAGCTGGGGTTGAAGCTGAGGCGGAGCTGGGGTGGAAGCTGGGGTGGAAGCTGGGGTGGAAGCTGGGGTGAAGCTGGGGTGAAGCTGGGGTGGGAGCTGGGGTGGAAGTTGGGGTGGAAGCTGGGGTGGAAGCTGGGGTGAAGCTGGGGTGGAAGCTGGGGTGAAGCTGGGGTGGGAGCTGGGGTGGAAGCTGGGGTGGAAGCTGGGGTGGAAGCTGGGGTGGAAGCTGAGGTGGAGCTGGGGTGGAAGCTGGGGTGGGAGCTGGGGTGGAAGCTGGGGTGGAAGCTGGGGTGGAAGCTGAGGTGGAGCTGGGGTGAAGCTGGGGTGGAAGCTGAGGTGGAAGCTGGGGTGAAGCTGGGGTGGGAGCTGGGGTGGAAGCTGGGGTGGAAGCTGGGGTGGAAGCTGGGGTGGGAGCTGGGGTGGAAGCTGGGGTGGAAGCTGGGGTGAAAGCTGGGGTGGTGGTGGGGTGGAAGCTGGGGTGGAAGCTGGGGTGGGAGCTGGGGTGGAAGCTGGGGTGGAAGCTGGGGTGGAAGCTGGGGTGGAAGCTGGGGTGGTGGTGGGGTGGAAGCTGGGGTGGAAGCTGGGGTGGAAGCTGGGGTGGGAGCTGGGGTGGAAGCTGGGGTGGAAGCTGGGGTGGAAGCTGGGGTGGTGGTGGGGTGGAAGCTGGGGTGGAAGCTGGGGTGGGAGCTGGGGTGGAAGCTGGGGTGGAAGCTGGGGTGGAAGCTGGGGTGGAAGCTGGGGTGGGTGGTGGGGGTGGAAGCTGGGGTGGAAGCTGGGGTGGAAGCTGGGGTGGAAGCTGGGGTGGAAGCTGGGGGTGGGAGCTGGGGTGGAAGCTGGGGTGGAAGCTGGGGTGGAAGCTGGGGTGGTGGTGGGGTGGAAGCTGGGGTGGAAGCTGGGGTGAAGCTGGGGTGGGAGCTGGGGTGAAGCTGGGGTGGGAGCTGGGGTGGAAGTTGGGGTGGAGCTGGGGTGGAAGCTGGGGTGGAAGCTGAGGTGGAGCTGGGGTGGAAGCTGGGGTGGAAGCTGGGGTGGAAGTTGGGGTGGAGCTGGGGTGGAAGCTGAGGTGGAGCTGGGGTGGAAGCTGGGGTGGAAGCTGGGGTGGTGGTGGGGCAGGCGAGCAGCAGCATAGCGAGGCAGAGGCAGGAAGACCAGGCAGCTTCAATAGAGCGGCGTGTTTAGGAGAATGTGATTGGTTGGAGTCACAGTCAGTCTCTGAACGCAGTATCTTCAGGGAAGTGTTTCAGTGAGGCACCAGTACGTTGACTTAAGGTTACTTGATCTGCTTCGTCTACAACTGATGAACGAATGCTGCTACATTTAAAGCATCGATCTCTGAGTGAAGATATTTCAGCAACGTTAAAGTCAGAATACACAGAGAACAGTCTGATCCTTTTCTACTCTGGTCGTCCTAGTCTTTATTCAGCATTTAAAAAGAGATTGTGTGTGTGTGTGTGTGTGTGTGTGTGTGTGTGTGTGTGTGTGTGTGTGTGTGTGTGTGTGTGTGTGTGTGTGTGTGTGTGTGTGTGTGTGAGTCAGCTCTGGGCTTTCTGTTTTCCCAACAGCCTCTCTGAGTTTGCAGACACAAAGACTGCATCGAATCCCCTCAGCTCACAGTGTCTCTGGGGTTTCTGTTCCTCATATTAAACATCAAATCACTGTTTCTTTGTGTGGTAACTTCGTGTGTGTGTGTGTGTGTGTGTGTGTGTGTGAGAGTGTGAGTGTGTGAAGACGATCAGGGGAATTCAGCAACTCTCCAACAGTCTGTCACTGTTTATCTCTTTGTCTCTTTGTTTACATCCTCCTTTCTGTTTCCTCCTTTCTCCAAAATGTTAGCACTCGATCCAACATTTTGTCTCGGAACATTTCGCTCTTAGCGGATTAGTCTGTTGACATTATAAATATACTTTCCCAGGTATACAGGTCTTTAAAATCTACGTCATCAGAGATTAACCCTTAGATGCCCGAGTGCCTGGACCCTACACTCAAAAAGGACCCGTATTAGAATTATGTGTTCTTATGCCATGTTGGTCATTTTGGTTTAGAAAAATAACTAGAAATATTTTATATTTAATTTGTTACTATTTATCATTTTAGAATTTTTTTTTACGTTTTGAAAAAAAACGTTTTGAACACATCGATGCAAAGATCTCTGCTATTCTGAGACCCTCACAGTACTCCAGTCCCTTTTCAAAACTCATCTCTTCTCCTCTTGTCTACTCAAAGCCCCCCCCCATCAATCCATGCCGGTTGATCAAGTTTGATAGTCCTATACCCCCCCCCACCCTAACCTTCCCTTATATTGTAAAGCGACTGTGAGACCTTGAAAAGCCCTATACAAATATAATGTATTATTATTATTATTATACTGACTAAAACACTCTTCCTGAGAGGTGTCACTTGTGATGTCTGTGTGGTCTGCAGTGAATGTGTTCCTGACAGAAACAGCTGATAAGAATCAAAGGTTCCCAGAGGACCCCATAGGAAATGCATGCGGGAAATTTTTGACCCACTTATGGAAGCTTGGGGTAGCAACACAAAAACTACAATTTCTTAAAATGTATAACATTTACATTTCAAATTAGCATGGCGTGATATCCAAAACATGTTGTTTGAGGAATATCTGGAATATGAAATGATGAAAAGAAAACCTTCAAGCCTCACCGGGTCCAAACATACCCACTTATGCATCTAAGGGCTAAGCTAACGTTAGCATAGCCAACATTTCCCCACAATGTATTTATTTAGTTCTCATCCTAAAAGTCTTTTCAGTTGCTACACTTTAAAAATACGACAAATAAAACAATAACCTTGTTTAATATCAATCCGTCCAAACTGTTTTTCCTATATGTGTTATACGAGGTCTTCACTGCAAAACACAGTTACATATCTAACGCATGTTTCCATGTCTCAAGATGAAACTGGTTTAGCTTGAGCTGTTGGCACGATATCACACGTGTCGCCTTCAATTTCATATCTGCCAGCACCATATCAGCTTTAACGACATACTCTGATAATGGTGTGTACGGTTTATTGCCAACTATCGTGTATACTTCTCCTTGCTGTTAATAATATGCTGCCTGGTTGCTGAGAAAGTAAATGTACATTCAAGGTTGGGAATTCTTGAAGTTCCGAATCAACCAGATTTTCCAGTATACGCAGACGGCAGTTAGCGAGTATTTAATTCCTCTGCTGCGATGGGTTGTGTTACAATGTTTGACGTAAGAGTTTCTTGTTGGAATGAAACTTATTTCCTCTTCAGAAATCAAACCAAGCAGGCGCTACACGTGGAAGAAACAGATAGGTGAACTGTACCACATGTTGCCGTTAACATTAAAAAACCCTAAATAATATTGGTCTAAACTATGGCTTAAACATTAGGCAACAGTGTCTGAGCTACAAAAACAGAGACTGCAGCTACAGCTGATACAATTACTGCTGGACCAAATCATAAACATCACCAGAGAATATTGGACCACATCAAGGACAAGCCATTAGCATGGATTGGACCTTATGAGGGATTAGTGGACAAAACCAGGGCTG